>NC_051232.1:2962189-3032189 GCF_015220715.1 Pygocentrus nattereri | reverse complement strand
CAAAGCCAGTTCGTCTCCACTGTAACACTACTGGATCCAAGGTATCTAAAGTAGCATAGCCAGCTATTGCAAATCATTTAACTTCAGCTAGATTTTAATAATTTAGCTGTTAAGGTACATTGCACACATTTAAACAGCAATTACTTCATTCTAAGTTGGTTACTCAGTATAGCATCAGAACTGTTATTAGCAAGCACTAAAAACCTGTACTATTACTGATGCATCCCTACATTAGTGTACACACCTATGTGTATTGTCCTCTCAGGAATTCAATTGCACATTCCATTCTTTGTTAAACCTCTGAAGCCCAAATATTTCTTCTCCTCATCATTTGGAAAACATTCAACATTTCATAACGTTCCCAAATAAAGAAAATGATGGCATCATTTTGGAGAAATGTGCTCAGTACAATCAGCCGTTGTAGTAACTCCGGTCCTGCGTTGCTGCATTATTCAACAGCCTGTTCATTATTAATCATACCTGCTAAGGCCGCATCAAGAATGAGATAAAATAAAGAAATAATGCCAGTGAGGTCACAGTAGAGACAGGGCCAGTAATATTAGCTCCAAGACGCTGCATTATAAAAGGACACAGTGACATTTAACATCCATAATTAGTATGTAAGGGGAGGATATACATTTTAAATCATGCTTATGTCAGACTTAATTTGAAACATCAGTCAGTCTGAGCCATGTGTGTAATATGAGTGCAATAGGCCTATAAATGCTGTAAAATGTATAAATCAAGTAGTATTCAGGCTCATGTTGGCCTAATAAGCTTGCTGCCCACTGCATAAGTGTATTAGCCTTTTGTAGTGCTACTATGGCTTTCAGTATACAAAAACAGACATTTGTTGTTTTCCCCAAAGTCAGAGCCAAATGTTCAACCCAGTCATCATATTTATTTGGCGTCCACTGACTCTGTCTGTCTGCCCTCAGGACAAAGAAGGTTTGCTAGCAATATACAGCACCAGAGTAAAGGTGGGCAATATGGGAACTTTAACACATTCTAACACAATATTTCTAGTGGTAAATTATGACTAACGCCAACTTCTGACTTAATCCCAATGGGATTCTAGTAGTTTATTAGCACTAATGGGGATTCAAATGAATATTTTTTGGCTGTTCTAGATTACACACAGATGTTGCAAGCTTTTAAAACACACTGCATGTTTTACTTGAAGCTTGTGACAGTTCCAGCATATATTTCACCTTGTAGCACCTTGTAACTCTTCCAGTAGAAAAGCTTCAGTACAGAAGCCCCAACAGTATATTTATTTTCAGTTTTTTAGTGTCTCCACCAGTTACCTTTATTACAGCTCCCATTATTTTCAGGAGTCAAAGAAATCTGAAAGCATATTTTCAACTTCCAAAGTTCAGTCTTAGAAGTTGGTTGCATTTTCTGCTTCTCAGCTAGAGACACAACCATTAACATATTTAATATGCTAAAATGTCTAAAATATCTAATATCTAAAATGCTGCTTGTATTGATAAATTGATTGAATTTGAAAACCAGAGATAAATAACCTGTAATGGTTTGATTTTTTTTTTTTGTGCTCAATCTAATTAACACCGGAAGATCTAATTTGCAGAGGCAGCAATATTTTACACATTAAAATGCTGTAGACAAAGGCAAAAAGGCTCACATCCATCCTTTGAAAGAGAACAGTCAGCCAAATCCGCTGTCCCTACCGCTGTCTCATCCCATTACGCTCTTTCTGGCTTTAAAGTCTGTGTGAGTCCTGCTCAAAGTCAGAGAGGTCAGGCTCCCATCAGCACATTCTGAGCCCAGCCTGGCCCCGCTTACGCTCTGCTGAAGCGGACCCACACTACACCCCTGTTGCACACCACTGCCAAATACACAGTCCTGCATGCTCTTCTGACAAAACTACCTTTACCATACTGCTGCTACCTTTTACTCAGACCATTAAGATGGACACTCCGCTTTATCTGAAATGTGGTAACTGAAAGTTGACCTCCAACCCCTGGTCAGGGTCTGTTGAAATACACACATCAAGCAACTCTATATTTCTGTTTCTGCTATGCTCAGAATAGTTTTATAGCAATGGGGAGCCCTCAGTGTCTTCTAGGCCTTGAGAGAAAGCCTAATGACTGCTGTGAAGTGAAAAAATACAGAGCAGTGGACTGACCACTCCAGACCTCAACATCACTGAGCTGTGTTTGGGATTATTTGGATCATTTAGCATTCAAAGAAGCTCCTCCATTCAGCATGTCAATGTCTTCAACCCTTGCCATGCTTCATAACAAAGCATTTCAGCCAAAAAATGAAGATGTTCTGGAGGTTAATCCTCTTTGACTTCCGACAGATCGAGTCAGCACATCGTGAAACTTTCCTGCGTGTTTAATCACAACATCTCCCGAAGGTGCCATGCTTTAGCTAACGTGTGCGGCCAAGAGCAGCATGGTAATTGAGCTGAGTGATGTGGCTGGCCATTAGAAGTATTTTACAGCACTTGTTTTGTGATGTTTTATAAAGACAGATGGAAGACGAGATGCTCTAAAAGCCCCCTTACATCATTTCCTCTGATCAGTAAGCATGAGGGTCTGATGTGGTTTTAGGTAGAGCCTGGCGCCGTGACGACAGGGAGCATAAAGGATTTGCATAATATGGATTTATGAGGTGTGGCCAATCAGAAGGAAATGACTGCTTTCAATCAGCCTCCAACACAAAGGTAAGTACTATATAACCTCCATTTCTTTCTCGCTCTAACACACTGGCTCACTTTTCTCTCTCTCTATGACTTCTCAAATCACCTTTTCAGTTGTCCGTGACAAATGCAGCATAATTAAAAGCATATTAAAATGCACGGGGCAAATGACGGATGGTGTTTGGGAAGTTATTTAAACGGTCTTTCAAACGCGAAGCATCCATCTACAGCACCCAGTCTGAATGCTAATATATGGCCTTTGCCAACAATGCTTGAATTAAAGTGTTTTGAGATGCACAACCTGTACTTAGGGAAGAATAAATAAATAACGGAGTTGATGATGATGATGATGTTGATGACTTTAAATATATGAAACGAAAGCAAGGACATCTTTCCTCCTCTTTGTCTTGCTTCCATCTCTTCCTTTGCCAAGTCGTTTTGGCTGCTTAGCTTTCTCTTTCAAGCATAAGTATCAATCCATGTTTATTCACTGCATGCAAGAGTTAGCCCTCAAAAGTCTGGCATTATTAACACTGTTTTGCTCTACTATTTAAGATTTATTTAATTATGTAATTTAATTACTCAATTACAAAAAGTTAGCGTCCTTCCCAAAGTGGCACTCATGGTAAACATGAGCAAAAAGGACTGGAAAAACATTTTTATTGCATATCCTTTTGATCTTTCCTTCAAAATATGAAGGAAAAGCTAACCCTAATTTGAAGCCCAATTATTGGAAGAAAAAACAAAATCTTATCCTGTTAAATATTTTTACACTGATGGTGTTGGTCCTTGTTGTACCACCAAAACAGCTCCAACCTCCTGAGGTGTGGACTATATAAGACTTCTGAAGGTGCTCTGTAGTATCTGGCACCAAGACATTAGCAGCAGATTCTTTAAGTCCTCTAATTTCCCAGGTGGCACCACTGTGGATCAAATTTCTTGTTTTAGTACATAGAAGTAATTTGTAACTCTTTCTCATGCGTCTCAAATCACTCCCGAGCAATATTTGGTCTCCAATAAGACCAAAAAACGAGTGTATTTGGCAACAAACACCAGCGGTGAGTTTTGAATGGGCAAAGACAGTTATGCAGACAAATACTTTATCCCTACTGTGAAGTATGGTGGTGGATCTGTGATGTTGTGGGGCTGTTTTTCTCCCAAAGCCCCTGGACAACTTGTTTAAATACAGGATATCATGGATATCTACCAAGTACCAGCAGATATTAAATCAGAATCTGACTGCCTCAGCCAGGAAGCTTAAACTGGGCTGTGGTTGGGTCTTCCAGAAGGATTGTAACAATCCCCTTGTTAATCTTAACCAAGAAAACAGTTACTGAAGTCCAAGGATAATACACACCAAGTATAAGCGTAGAAGAGTTTAAAATAAACCCAAACAGGAGAGACAAAAACAAACCTTTTGATGTTATATTCGATGAAAATCAGTGCTTTACAGTACTGGGACGATCACACACACGACCCCTATATACACAACATGTAACAAAACCCAAAATTCCACAAGTCCTTAGCAATGCATTGCATTAAAAGAAAAAAACTAAAAAATCCAGGACAGATCCCACCGGTGGTGCAGGCCTGACTTCAAATTACATCCACGACAGTCAGAGGAAATCCACCATCTAGTTCCTCCATGCGCTTGTCTTCCTCTTTGGGACGAATCCTAGGCCGAGCTCATTAATTCCCATGTGGAGTGGTAGGCTTTGGGTTGTACCCCAAACACATCACTCCCTTCTCTTCCACATGGCCAACTTTTATTCTCCTACCACTTCCTGGTTCCAGTCACATGTCCCAGTGACTCCTCCCATTTCTCCAGCAGCACTCTTAAAGGGGCTATGCAGTTCTTTTAGTTTAGTTTCAGCTAGGCCCCCCATATAACAAATGGCTAGTACAGAATTCTAAATACAGCCCTCTCCTTTAAAACCGTTGACACACCCAAAGAAAGTTTTACCTTGCAAGGTTTTTTATTTAAACCATTTACTTATGATATGTGCAACAAAAATTAAAAAGACTTCTCATGTGGCATCGTCACAGACACCACCGGAACTCTGCCAACCACTTATCCCAGTGTCTTCAAAGGAGGCCATCATAGTTTTTAGAGTGTGATTAACCCGCTCTTTGAAGTTGGCCTGAGGATGGTAGCTGGTGGTCATCTTCTGTATTACACCCCATTTCTTGCACAAATCAGTGAGAAGCTGACTGGTGAACTGGGGGCCCCGATCTGAGACAAGGTATTTTGGCACACCCCATCTGGTGAAGATCTCATCCCACAGCAACTGACAAACACGTGGGGTTTTACTGTCCCGTAGAGGAACTAACTCTATCCACTTGGTGTAATAGTCCACCACTACTAGCAGATAACGGTTTCCCTTCTTGCTTTGAGGAAAGGGCCCCATAAAATCCAATCCCAGCATATACCCAGCTTCTTCCACTTCAGGGGTCTGTAAAAATCCAGCAGGTTTCTTGTTGTCCAGCTTGTACTGCTGGCACATCACACACAGTCTCATGTTGCCACACATCTTTTCAGACTGTGGGCCAAGAGGCCACCATTAAAATCTGCACTACCAGTTGATACTTCCAGCCCACTCCTTTAACGGCTATTTGAAGTATTTCCCAACCAATGTGCTCTTTCTGTTTGCCGATGTCGGCCTCTTTGTCACACATCTCTCTGACTTCTTGAACTTGTGCTATCTCAGCCAGAGAAGTGAGCAAATCAGCAGTGTAGGCAGTTGTGTGTGTAGACACATAAGGAGCCATCACTGGTGATTGGTCAGGCCCCACTGCTCATGAGAGAGCATCTGGCACGACGTTCATGCAGCCTTTATGATTGTAAACGTCAAAGTTAAACTGTTGCAGCCTCAGAATCCAGTGGGTAAGCCTGCAACTGGTCTTTGGACAATTGAATGCCCAGGCCAGAGCACCATGGTCCGAGAAAACCATAAACTTATCTCCCTCCAGGTAATGGCGCCATTTCTCTACGGCCCAAACCCCTGCTAGGCACTCCTTCTCCAATGTAGAGTAGTTGTGTTCTGCCCCATGGAGTGTTCTCAAGGCATATACAATCACTCTCTCCCCCTCTGAAGTCTCTTGGGTCAGAACTGCTCCTAGCCCTACGTTACTGGCGTCAGTCTGTACTAGGAAGGGCCGAGTTATATCAAGCTGGGCCAGAACAGGAGGAGTTTTCAAGGCCTGCTTTAGCTGATCAAAGCCCTTCTGGCAATCCTCTGTCCATGCCCACTCAACTGCCTTTTTCTTCAGATGGTTCAAAGGCACCGCGAGGTCTGCAAAGTGAGGGATAAATTTGTGATACCATCCCACAAGACCTAAGAATCTATGCAATGACTTGATGTCTTGCGGAACAGGTCACAAGCCTGGGTTTTCTCTTCGTCAATCTCCACCCCCTTTCCTGAGGCAATATGTCCCAAAAACTTAAGCTGGGTTTGCAAGAAGTGGCAAGAAGTTTAGAGTGAGGTTTGCAGCCTGCAGTTTGGCAAATACAGCATGAAGGTCTTTTAAATGCTGCTCACGGTTTGAGGAGTAGATAATGATGTCATCAATGTGTACAAAGTATATGTGGCCCCGTAATTCCCCTAAACTGTTTCCATAAGGTGCTGGAAGGTTGCCCCTGCATTTTTTAAACCAAAAGGCATAGATTTAAAATGGTAGAGTCCTACAGGTGTGGAGGTGTACAGGTCTTGGCCTTGCTCCAGATCTAAAGAACTGAAACACCCTGCCCCATGTAAAGATTCTAGGATGTCATGGATCAGTGGCATAAGATACACATCTTGGGATGTCTTGGTGTTCAGTTTTCTGTAGTTTCTGTAGCACCACAGGAGAAGCCCAAGCAGACTGAGATGGCTCTATGATGTCATCTTCCAACATGCATTTCACATGCTCCTCTATGATGTTTCTTTTCATTGGGGATAGCCTATATACCCTAGAGTGAACTGGAATCTCATCACTGGTATATATATGCTTGGTCACGATGGTCCTTCCTAATTCCCAAGAACACACTGAAGGCCAGGCTTGATACAGCACCTGCATCTCTGGTGGATGAGACTTCAACAGAGCTTCATGGGCCTCATTGATTTCAGACGCAACAGTGGCCTTTACCCTGATGGAAAAAGGAGGAGCCATAGCCACATATAAATTCACAGCCTTTCTTGAGTCGCTGATAGAGACCAGGTCAAGTCTCCATACACCATACTCCAAACACTCCATAAGTATGGCTTTTGTTAGAAAATCCAGACCCAGGATAAGAGGAAAGGCTAAGTTGCTGTCTGCCATAAAGTAGGTCTCCAAGGTCCAGACAGCACCATGCCAGGTGTATGCCAGGTGTGTCTTCCCTTCGGCCCGGTGTGACTTGCCATCTGCCAACACAAAAGTCAGAGGTTCCCCTGTACTCAATGTCTCTCTATCCCTGGCTCTCTTTTGCCAAAGACTACTGTGCATCAATGCATAGGTACAACTTGTGTCCAGCACAGCTTCTCCTTGGAGCCCTCATGTTTCAATAGGAACAACCAGCAGGTGAGGAGATTCTGCTTTAGCTTAGGCCACATGGTGACTGTGCTGGCCCCTGTGTTCCAGATTGACATTACTGGAGCTTTTGCTGTTCTGCTTCTTTCTGGTCTTGTCACTAGAAGCCTGGCTATTCACTCGGGCCCAGTAGTCCTTCTTTGCAGCCCAGTCACCCTCTACCATGGACCCCAATTTAACTAGTTGTTCCACAGTATGAACTGTCCCCCTTAAACCACTGACTAGGGCTGGATTGCAGTTGTTCATGATACGCCTGACCAATTCGACTTCTGTCTTGTCAGGCTTCCATTTTAGGCATAGTGCCCTATAGACATAAGTAAAGTCTCTTATACTTTGATCAGGCGCCTGGACACTGACACGCAGTTGCTCCTCCACCTCAGTCAAGAAATCAGTGAGCAAAAATGCAGATAAAAAGGAGTGCTTAAATTCATTCTAATTATGAATCTTTGTCTTCTCTGCCATCCACCAGCTCTTTGCAGATTGTTTTAGGACGGTTGACAATGTGGCTATGAGTTCGGCATCGGCCAAGGGCCTCAGTGTCAAAAAGTTTTCACACTGCTCAATAAAGGTCAACACATCAGGAGTATCACGAGATTCCCCAAGGGTCGGGAAATCTAAACAAACAGGAGGCTTAGCCATGAAAGAAGGAGGGCCAGACATATTACCAGAAGAGGGCATCATAATGTTACTAACATTAGGAGATGGATAATAAAAGGAATTTTGACTCATAGGGGTGCCTGTGCACTTTAGTCTACCAATCTCTCTTTTTCATTGTTCATCTCTGCACAACAGACATTCAAATATGCCCTGCTCTAATTGTTTACACACAGGATAATGATCCAAAACACACCTCAAAATGAATAAAAAATGGTTCACTGACCACAGAATCAAGGTTTTGCTATGACCATACCATAGAAAACCTATGGGATGGGTGTGGACCACAGAATTGAAAGGATCTGGAGAGATATTATATGGAGAAATGGTTTCAGACCCTTTGCTGTGTGTTCTCTTTGCAAAGGGAGGCTGCAAAAAGTTTTAAATGAAGAGATGCCAACAATTGTGGGACATACATTTTTGCTATGTTTAGCAATATTTGAAAAGGGCACTGTACATAAAAAAATGCTGTACATACTGTATTCACAGTAAAATTAAACCAGGAAAATCCTCCTTTGTTTATTATTTTGTGAAACTCACTGGATGTTACCATTTCAGTGTTCTATCCTATCAATGCTTACAGTCTAACACAAATGGGAAACTGTACATAGTTCACATCTGACCACATCACCATACTTCCTTTCACTGCAGGGTTAGTGATGAGGAGAGCATTCCAAAAGAGTCAGATCTTCAAAAGTGAAAAAGCATTCCTTTTCATCACGTCATCGTTGCCATGTCTCAAAGCTAAGGATGCAGCCTAGGAGGGCTGCACTTCTCGGCTGTGATGTAAATGACGTAACATTTTGAAGGATCCCTTGAATGCAGCCGAGAAATGCATTCTTCATTTGTGAGAAAGTGAAGGATGCAGCTGGTACATCCTACAAGACTTTCAGTCTCTCATGATCCTTGCAAGCACAGCTTACAGCAATTTGAAAAAAGGTAGAAGCAGACACAAGAGGCAAGAGGCACCAGAGTTGGTAATGAAACGTAATGAAGTAGAGAGCCTAAGTCAACTCCAGAAAACCCACTAAGTAGGGTGACTGAAGAAGATATGCTCTTGCACCTTCATGCGTACAATTCGAATGGTCCTGGAACTGAATGGAAAGCCGAAATATTCAAATATCAACTGTTTACTCGTAGCATTGAATTGCATGATTAAGAAGTCCATGTCGCCTTGCTGGTAGGTGTGATAGAGTCTGATAGAGCTTCTCATCTCGTCACCGTTACTGCAGCTACAACCCTGCAGGTGGCTGAAGACCAAAACCAGAACAGCAAAATAGGTTAGAATGACCAGAAAAACATGAGAAGATATGTGGACATTTTAGATGCAGCCTCCAGAAAATGCTACAAGAAGATTAGCTAGAGTGGTGGACTGCATCCATATAGCCTGCATGTCTCCAGAGTTCAGAATCCACAAGATTGTACAAAAACTAATGAAAGTGGCTAGTAAAGTTGCCAAAGCTCGTAAATAGTAAAGCCATACACATATAAAGCTGAATCTCTTATTTGCCACCTTCCCATTTGATTTAATTGGTGCTGCAGTTTTGACAGAACTCATCTGCTTGTTTCAATGAGCTACGTGTGATGTAAAATGACATCATGCTGTTCTTATCTCTGACAACTTCCAAAGGTTAAGAGGGCAGAGAGAAGGAGAGAGAGGGAGAGAGGAAGAGAGAGGGTAGGAGAGAAGAGTCTCTTAAAATTCTCCTTTAATAAAACATTAGACCGCATCTGTCTTTCGTCTAAATGACAAAACGTTACAACAGACTTAAAATGACAGCTACGCTCTCGAGTCACAACACAGTTAAAAATACAGCCACACCCTGCACTGCAGAAGCAGCACTGACAATACAACTGAACAGAACACACAGACATACATGTGAAAAACTACACAAGTTCAGGTCTTTGCTTGCCTAATTGCACTGGCTCAGCTCATCGAAGGCTTGATGATTAGTTGCAGAGTTCATGAGAACATGTGTAAGCCTACAATAATGCTATACCTCTATAACGTGCTTAATCCATAGCTAATTTAAAAATAGCACATGCTCTTAACAGCCCCACTCAAACAATGTGCTTCACCTAATCCCTACTGCAACAGCTCATGAGCTAACATGCATGAAAATCATGCCAAATTTGATAAACGCTTCTCTATTTGAACCAAATGCATCCCAGACACCCTGCTGTGGTGTTTGTCCCGACCCACAAAGACATGCAAACAGGCTTGTTTAGTTTATTTACCCTGCAGTGAGTATGGCAACCAAAAAGTATAGATTTATTTGTAATTTGGTTAGTGGAAGTACAAGGTGGCTGTTTCTAATAAAGCGGCCAGTTAGTGGAAGTAGAAGGTGGGTGTTTCTAATAAAGTGGCCAGGGGGTAGAAGCACAAGATGGTGTTTCTAATAAAGTGGCCAGCTAGTGGAAGTACAAGGGGGGTGTTTCTAATAAAGTGGCCAGCTAGTGGAAGTAGAAGGGGGGGTGTTTCTAATAAAGTGGCCAGTGAGTGGAAGTACCAGGCTAGTGTTACATATTTACTATAATCAAAAATGCAGAATGATGATTACTCTTTAATTAGACGGCATATTATACCTCACAGCAGGAAGGGTTTGCTGAGGACAAAAACAATGTTAAACAGTGGATCTTCCTGCTGATAATGCTAATGCTAATGGGTATCACAATTAGATTTGCATAATTTAGATTAAGGGGGACATTTAAATGGGCAATTCAAATTCACGTTCCTCAGGCGAGTTCTGTTTTATTCTAAAATATTCAAAACCACTGATGCCATGTTGCCCTGCTCCACAGAGGCCTAGTTAGAGTGCATGTGTTGTGCAGGGAAAGACACTTAAGAGAAGCTGAGATCATGCTCTGTCTCGCTCTCCTCTTGTGCCTTTCATCCCTTTCTTCTCTCTCACGACACTCAAAGTCACATGTCCTGTTGTCACACTGGGCTCGTCTAACCAGAGTTTCACACAGATGACATCAGTGATATTTCAGTAGTGGGAGATCAATCAGTCTAAGCTTTATGTGTCCTACCATGGGAGGGAGGTTCTAAGCATCCTTGTTAGAACTTCTTTAAAGGGCCATATTTCTGTGGTGGTTCTTTACACGTGCCAGCCTTTACCCTCCCTATTGATAGCATCATATGATGGAGGAGGTCTAGCTAGTGGCTGGATGCTGGCCACAACTAAAAAAACCAGGTAAAACAAGGACAGTTTGAAACGATTTGTACCGTAATATTCCACACACGTCTGCAACATATCTAAATTTGATTCAAGCACTTTCAAACCATTAATATTAATGCATGCTATATTACAAACGCATCATAAGGGCCTTTTTGATCTTCAGCTTGAATGCTTAGCATCCCTCATGTCTTATATATGTTTGCAATTCTAGCAGATTACAAATGTATTTCGTCTTTTCAAAGCTAAGCTCCATGACACTTCAGCTCACAGCTCTTTTTCGAGCAATAAAAATAAGAAATCCTTTGTAGATTTCCTTAATTGTCTTTTCCCCCTCGCTCCGTCTTTTTCCCCCTCTCTTTTTCCTCCCCCTCTTCTCTTTAGGCTCGTAGCATTGCAGTCATTAGGGGCCGCTGATCCTGAGAGTAAGCAGCTTAATGTTGTGTGTAATTCTCTTTTTACTCCACTTCTTTCCTTCTCTCCTTTTTTTCTTTTTCTTTTATGGGTCATAATTCCGAGAACGTTCCAGACCGTCACTAACCTTGTTTTTTTTTTTTTTTTATCCCCCCATCTCGTATCAACTTTTTCGAGAGCTGCTCACTGTAACTGTTGCCACAAATCACCTTTAAAATGGCCTGGTTAACAGCTGCCTACTGGGAATGAATGGGAGACAGAATAGATAAGAAGCTTTTCATGCTGAACATCCGTGTCATATGCTGACGTTCAGTGATTCGTTCTGTCTTTTGTACTGAAGCGATAATGTACATTTTCACAGCAGAAGATCAGACGTGTCGATGCTGATACAACTGGAGGAACACTAAAGCCTCCCTACATGTCAGAATTTAGACAGCCTCCGTTTGTTCCAAGTGTTTATTATCCTTTATATCTGATATGGCTGCACAAGACGTCTTTCAAGCAGTTGCATTTGGACCTCCTAGCAGCTGCTTCCCATATATTTATATGTAAAGCAATGCTATAATATGTCTTTACTCTGATAGATAGGGGGCCAAGCACTAAAGAAAGTTTTCTTCATTTCTGTCTCTCTCACATTCAATTTTAACATCTACTTCACATTAACTGTTCCCTCGAATACATTTACAGTGTTGTGTAAAAGTCAGAGATCGCACCTCAGTAATTTCATTTCATTTCAAAACAAGGTTCAGGAAAAAGGCGTACTACATGCATTACAGCTCAGAAGCCAAAAACTCGGTATTTAGTGTGTCCACTCTTTAGCTTTATAACAGCTTCCGTTCTTTTCAGAAGACTCACTTTCAGTTTCCCAAGAAATCTGCAGGAATGTTTTTCCACCTTCCACAAAGTTCAGTCTTAGAATTTGGTTGAACGTTCTGCTTCTCACAAGCCACATCATTCCAATCGCACAGTTAATAAATCCTTACTTCACATCTCACATGTCAGTGAGGGCTTCTTGACTGCCACCCACTCTTTTAGACTCATACTACTGAACTGTGTTCTCGTAGTGGAAGTATGGAAGGATAGAATTTTGGTTAAATATGTTACTCCAAAGAAATGATTGGCACTTTTCTGGCTGTTTTCACAGGAGATTAAATAAATGGAACGTGTTTGATGTGTCATGAAAGTTCTTATTCTCACTCATTTGCATTTGCAATCTTAGTTGTTTCATAAAAAGCAGACTCTTTTGGATTTGCAACCATGGATGGCTGGGAAAATCGCTGAATATCAAACTCAGGACTGCTTTTTTTAAGCTCTGAAACACAGGGGTGTGGCTAAAATAAGGCTCCACCTGTGGACTAAAATCATTTCAGGAGTGCCATGAAAAAAATGGAACCTTGATGGGAATTACAAAAAAAAAATAAATTCATATTTTCACAGGTTGAATTTGGTGTTTGGCCACCTCCCAATAAATGTACCCTGTATATGATGCTGTTGTAGACATTTAGCATATTACTATCTCTATTAATGCCCTGGGTTTAAATAGATCATAACTCTTGTAAATATCTAAGGTCTGAATACTTATTGTAGTTTCAACTTTTATTCATAAACAATGCAGTGGTTTAACAATATCTGTGTGCGGTTTCCTTCAGCACTTTGTTCAGACTTAACTATACATCAAATTCTTCTAGATTTCATGCTGTCCTCTGGAGAGAAGAGTGGCTTAATGAGCTGAGTAATTACCTTCTTCATCAGAGGTACAGGCTCTAATCCCATGCTGAAGAGTGAAAATGTATGAAGAATATGTTGTTATTCCAGAGTTATTGAAACTTTTTCACTTCATTAAATGCTTTGTTTGCAGTGTTCTGCTTTAGATTCAATATCCAGTTTTAACAGCATGGTGAACAGAGGAAATATTCCGAAATGACTCCTGACACAGCGCGTGCATCAAAAGCTCTCGGTAAATTACAGCCCATTCTGAAAATGATTAAATTTGCAAACTGAGGAAAGAGCTCAGCTGTGATGACTTCTCCTTTGGCTTTTAGAGAATTAATTAATCTCTCTCCCTCTGTCTCTCTCTTTCTCTCTCTCTCTATATATATCTCACTTTTTTCTACACAGGTCACTCTTAAAAATATAGGAGTTTGAAGAGTGGGTGAACATGCCCCTGAATGAATGCGGTTTAATGGGACATCACTCTCAGCCACACCATGGATGATGAGAAGAAGGTATCGGTTTACAGGTGATCCGTCTTTATGCTTACAAAGCTTGCCTGAAGTGTGTTAAGCAGAAGAGGAAGTTCTCTCAAGAAAGCTACCAGTTGGTCAGATAAAGGCACTGTGGGCACCAAAACACCCCATATTATAAAACTCCTTGGCTTTGAACTTTATGCTGGTAACAATCTTTATGGTGCTCTAGTTCTTTGGCCTAGAGAATGCAATGTCCATCTGAAAGGTTGACTCATCTGACCACAGCACACATTTGGTTTCCACTGTACATAAGTCCATTTCAGATGAGCTGGAGCCCAGAGAAGTCAGCAGCATGTCTGAACATTGTTGGCCAATGGTTACCGTGCAAAGTACAGCCTTAATTTGCATTTGTGGACAAACAGTATTTATTGACAGTGGCTTGTCAAAGAATTCCTGAGATCATGTGTTGACGTCAAGCTGTTTTTTAATGCAGAGCATCTCAAGGATCGAAGGCCACATGCATTCGGCTGTGGTTTTTGGCCTTGCCCTTAACACAGAGATATCTCCAGATACTCAAGACGGTAGGTGGAAAACTTCTAATCCTTGCAATTGCTTGATGAGGAATTTTCTTAAATTGCTGACACAGTCTTCGGCCTGGATCCATCCTTGCTCATAAAAGACTTTCATGGATGCTCCTTATGATTGCATTAATACTTGATAAGTTTTTTGATCATTTCATAACGTTCCTAGTCTTACATTCCTCCTGGCCCAACTTTTTTGAGTGTTCTTCTAGCATCTACTTAATAAAACATTAAATATCTTGTCTTTGTAGAGTTTTTTTTTTACAAGTTCATTAAGAAATTACTGTTTGTTTGTTTCATTTCACATTTTCATAACAAATGTACACAATTTTCTCTAACAATTGATTATCCAAGATCTCTATATACTATTCCAATTAGCAACTCAACATAGTTTACAGCAAGCATAGGAGGATGTAGCCATGCAGTCTACACCAGGCTGTTATGCTTGGTATTTCTTTTTTTTTTAATAGAATCAAGAATGATATAGCAGTGAAAACACTAACAGTAATGGACAGAGCAGAGTGGAGGACAGTGCAGGTGAACGGACGAGTGAACATCTGTGTTCATATGCCCAGAAGACAGCAATGTACGTGTTAATGGTGCTGACTGCAGTGGTTCAACTGCAGTGGTAAGGTCAATGGAGTAAAGGGCAAAAGGCTCTTTTCTTCCCTGTGGTCCAGTTAACCTAATTCCCCTCCTGTGTTATTGAAGCCTTGTAGCCATTTTATCCCAACTCAGCAACCCTGACACAGCTTCATTCAGCATTACACTCATGAAGCTGCTAACATTTCACTTATGAGCAGCTCATTTGGAGGCCTACTGTGGAATGGCCTGGTCTGTTTGGGTGCCAACATTGGTTAGAAAAACAGATGTTAATAGAGGTGCTGCCAAATTGCTAAAGGATTTCTTCCTTCATCATCTGTTTAGCTCAGTATCGTGGGCAGGTCACAGTGGGCCAGGCGCAGATGATGACTTTTAGGCCCCTGGGCACAAATGTTTGGTGGGCCCGTACCTGGCTACCTTTTTCTGGTGTTCAGGATTTTTTGATGATTTCCAGCATTAAGCTTGTGATGACTTTATGCATAGATGTAGTCAGTTCACAGGTCTCTACCAAAAAGAACAATGCAGCTTTGCAACTTGAGTGCCTGACATTCTATATTTGGCTCTAGAAATGGGCTTCCCTGCTGTGTCAGATCCCCCAGGCATAAATATCTGGATATTCACATTCGGTACATTCAAAGGAACACTAGCTCAATACTAAAAAACCGAATGCTTGAGGAAATGGTGGATAGTTGCACTTTTGCTAAGCAGTGACTGGGTAGAAAATGACTGCCCAGTGATGTTCAGGAATGATGTGGAAAGCGTCACGACCATGACTGGCTATAACACAATGACCAATTTGAAATTAGTTGATTTTTATTTATTTGTTTATTTATTTATTTATTTTGCCGCTAGTAAAATTCCCACTGTGAGTATTACATTTTGTCATAGTTGCTCACAGGGGGTCCCTAGTGGCACCGAGCACACGCCTGTAAAACCCATGGGATAATCCAAGCCTGTCTGTGGTTATCAGTCATATACTACAGATGTGGCAGATAGAGATTAGGCCAAAGGATGAAGGAAGAGAAATGAAATGAAATGACCAAAAAATAGCTGTAACATCTTCCAGAGCAGAAATACATAGCATTATGGAAAAATATCATTTGTTTAGGGGCCATCATTATGACACCTTTTCTTGCTGACATGGACTGTCCTCTGCTTGAGGCCACACATAAAACTCTCAGCCTTGCCCGTCAAAGAAGAGGCCTGCAGCCACTAAGGCTCAGGGGAGTTGGGGTTCTTTGAGCAAATCCAGCCAGGGGCATTAGGTTAGAGAGAGCTGAGGGCAGGCTTACAGGAAGATTCCACTCAGACACGGCAGCCTGACCACAATCAGCACAGCCAGCAGCCAAGCAGCTCTGCTACCTTCTCACAGGCCGTGCTGTAAAAGTCTCCAGAATATGGACGGTGAGCAACCAGAGCAGTTCCTGACCACAATTATTGACACAGTCAGTTCAGATGAGGCTAAATCATTAGACACAGATCTTGTCCGAGTAGTTGGTTGACCAAAAAGACGGCAAATTATCTAATCCCTGCATCCCTTAAAAAAATCAGTATAGGAATGATAGTATCTCAAAATATTGCACTATAGAATTTGATTCATTTGCATCATAAATCTGTCATACCTTTACAGTTTCTAATTAACTTAACAAAGGAGCAAGTTACACAAATTGTTACTATAGTCATGTGCAAAAGTTTGGGTACCGCTGGTCAAACATGTTTTGTAGTTTCTTAGTGAAAATAATTTAACAGACTCATTTTAATACACAATTACTGCTCATTTGCTGAACGTACCATACTGGGGTAAAAAGCTATAGTGCGAGCTATAGTGCGTTTAGTCGACTAACATTAGAGAGCCTTAGAAGAATCTGAAGGGGAGAAAGAGTAAACTTGCTTCTTTATCTTTTACTTGTCAGATCAAACAGCAGGCGATGGATGTAATGCAGTGCATAATCCTGGGCAGGATGTTATTTTTACTAGCGACCCTGTACATGTGCTGGTTTAGGTGATGAGTGCTACCTGTTGTAGAGCAGGATGTCTGGTGTCCATATCTGATTGGAGGGGAAGCGTAGGTTATTCACACCAGGATAATTCTCAGGATTCCAGCTTAGATACACATCTGTCCAGCCCTGCATACACAAAAACACACACAGCTTTGTTTTTATACCATGTAAAGACGTGGGGTCATACGCACCATGTTTGTGTTGTCTGAGCTGAACATGCCATCTCAGAAAAGGCAACTTTACCACGAAGAACTGATTTTTCCAAGTGATTCTAGAACATTTCTGTTTCTTTTCATAATAAGGTTTAAACATATATTATAATATAATATAATATAATCAATACATTATCAGTACAGCACTGCATATAAGTCATAGACTACTATTGATTTATTTCCTTTTCTTTCAGAACAGCAATTAAATAGATGTTACTCATTTTTCAACATCAGGAAAAAAAAAATATATATATATATATTTGCATACACACACATACATATGTGTGTGTTTGTGTGTGTATGCAAGAGTATATATATATATATATATATATATATATGTGTCATAATACTGTCCCATATGTATTGTATATGTTTCTATATGTAGACTCTCCCTGCAAACAAAAACAAACATGATGAACACACACACACACACACACACACACACACACAAACATAAACAAACTGAGCACACACAGCTGTCATACAGCTGGGGCACATCGACATGAGCTAACCAATGGGACTAAAAGAGTATACACACACACACACACACACACACACACACACACACACACACCACACACACACACACACAGAGTATATGGCTGTGTGTATTCATGCCTTTTCTCTTAATTATGTAATCACCGTTTCATGCACATCTCTTTCCAAACTACATTGATTTGCCAAAAACTCAATGCAGCTCACACATCCAGGTCAGCGCCCCGTATGGTGTGTCTTCTCTGTGTTTAAAATGCAGCTGGGTTTCTCTCTTCTCATCTTTTTTAGACTGAGGCTTTGGGTCACAGGCCTTTGCCACTGGAGCACCAGCTTTCATCTGCTCGGATTGTCCGTGTCTCTGTATGTTTTAGGCTTCTCCCCTATAAGTCAGCTATAATCTATCGCAGCATTCTTGGACTAAGACTGTCAGTCAACTACCACCATGCTTCTCCCACAGATGCATTCTTCTGTAGAAAATGTTGGAAGATCAGACAAGCTTTCAAGAGATTCACCTAATGAGAAACATTTTTTGTCAAAGTACCAAAATAATTCACATCAGGCCACTAGAATGTTTATTCAGAGTCACAGTATAACGGTGAGTTTCTAGCAGAGATGTTCTCAAGGTGCTTCATGATGTGAGTAGAGTCTGAAGTCTCAGGAGTGCGATTCTGAGTCAAGTTTCGAATCTCTGTGGTGCAAGTCTGAGTCAAGTCTTTAATTTCTGGGATGGGATTTGAAGTTAAGTCTCGAGGTTTGGGGGCAATTCTAAGTACAGGCTCAAGTGTGAGTTGAGTCTTGAGTCTCTAGGGTTTGAGTCCGAGTTGCGTTTCAAGGGTCTGAGGTGAAAGCCTGAGTGGAGTCTCCTTCTCTGATGTGCAAGTCTGAGTCAAATCTCAAGCCTCTAGGTGTGACAACAGACTCAGACACTGAAGAAGGATCCATGTGCAGGTTTTAATAGTAGAAGGGGCAATCCAAAACTCATGGTCAAAAGGCATAGAAAACGGGTCAAAACCAGTAAGTCCGTTATCCAACATCCAAAACAAAGGGGCAAAAGGCAAAGGCAAAAATCCAAAAGTCCAGGCAGAGAATCAGGTAGATATTCCAAACACTCAGAATGCAGACACAAGTGAACTGGCAATACTTCACACTGCCTGGCTGAAAGGAAGGGGTATTTAAGCAGTGGCTGATTACTGAAATAAGGTGCAGGTGGTTAAGGTACAAGTGGTTAATGTGGAAGAAGGCTAGTACTCTGGGGATATACAACGAATCGCTGACACTAGGGTGCAAGTCTGAGTCAAGTCTCAAGTTTTTGTGATGACAGTCCAAGTCAAGTTTCTTTTGTGAAAGTCTGAGTCGAGTCCTGAGTCTCTGAAGTTCAAATCTTTCTTCAAATCTGAAGTTCTGTCTCAAATTTCTTGAGAGCCTTGAGTTCAATTCAAGCCTCTGGGGTGTGACTCTGAGTCAAGTCTCAAGCCTCTAGGCTGCAAGTCCGAGTCAAGTACCAAGTCTCTGAAGTGCATATTCTAGTTCTTTCTCAAGTCTCTGGGGATTTGAGTCTGAGGTTAGCCTTGAGTTCAAGTCAGGCCTCTAGGGTGCAAGTCCAGGTCGAGCCTCGAATTTCTGGGGTGCAAGTCTGAGCCAGGTTTAATGTTCCTGGGGTGTGAATCTGAGTCCAAATCTTGTGGGTTTGAATCGAGTTTTGAGTGTCTGAGGTGGAAGTCAGGGTTAAGTCTTGAGTATGTGGGAAAAAAATGTAAAAATCGGGACACGTGTATGGGACATTAGTTTGCCTCTTAACTATGAAATGCTTGAATGTATGAAAAGGTACAAACTAGTCATGTAGTCCAACAATTTGTTATACTGGGTAAATTACTGATCAGTGTGGTATTTCACAAAAAATAAAGCCATATTGACTAGGTTCACTAGGAAAAACCTAGTGCTTTGGAAAGCTGGGGACAGTTGTGCCCACATACATGTATTCACATCCTTGCAGTGGCAGCACGCTTAAACGTATTTATCTATGCATGTGTGTGTGTGTGCGAGAGAGAGAGAGAGAGAGAGAGAGAGAACGAACATGTGTGTGTGAGGCATTATTTAACCTAGCAGATGAAAGAGAAGGAAGACTGGGTTCTTTTCTTCTTCTCATCGAAACAAATCACATTAGAGTAGCCCTGGGGAACAGGGTGCTGTCTCTGTGTTCTCTTCCTCCAGTGGCTCTGTTCCCTCAGGGCTCAGCAGCCATCACGGACCAGTTGGCACTGCCAATGAGATGGGCATTGGGCACGGTACATGTTGCATACGTGAGACACACACACACACACACACACACACACACACACACACACACACTGCAAATTTGTTATCAGAGTTAAGCCAGGCACGAACTACATGATTTTACCCCATCTTTGCCATGTTTGACAAGTTTTCCAAATGTCATAAAAAAACAAAATCCCAAGAAATTGCACAGAAAGGTGTTTTTTTTTCTCTTGGTCAGAATTGGGACTCTTGAACTGCACTGTTGCGTCTGACCATCCAGACGTTTTTCAAACATTTCACAGTGAAATCTTGTAAACCAAGCAATTCTCAGACAAAACAAGTTTCTGTGATGTGAAATGTGTGTCCTCCCTTTGGATGCTAAACATATAAATGGCAAGGAGTTAAACTGGAGCTGGAATGATCTGGAACAACATTCTGGAGCCCTTCAGGTAGGATGGGGAAAAATAATGATTTCTCTACTTTTACCAGCAGTGTGACTGAACTGATCCAATGAATCAGAATCACAGAATAATATAAGGTCAATTGTGTCTCTTTATAAAAATGAAAAGACAATTATAGAGAACCAATAAGAACCAATCATATTCTGTTGGAAAAATTATGTACTGACCATATTTCACAGGGAAAAAAGTATAGGGACCAATTGTGAGTCACTGGAAAAATGATGGACTAATCATGTTTTACTGTGAGGACCAATCACGCTTCACTGGAAGAATGAAAAACCCGTCATGTTTTGCTGGGAAAATGAAGGACTAATCATGTTTCACTGGAAAAATGAAAAAGTGCCTTGGCCACCCCATTTATACTGTCCTTGAATCGCCACTGACCAGCAAGCTTTAAATCAAACGATGATTTACAAATCCTTTTCAACCTACATTCAATTGAACACACTACAAAGACGAGATATTTAATGTTCAAACAGATAAACTTAATTGTTTTTTGCAAATATTCACTCATTTTTAATTTGATGCCTGCAACACGTTCCAAAGAAGTTGGGACAGGGGCGTGTTTCCCACTGTGTTACATCACCTTTCCTTTTAACACTCAATAAGCTTTTGGGAACTGAGGACACTGATTGTTGAAGCTTTATAAGTGGAATTCTTTCCCATTCTTACTTGATGTACAGCTTCAGTTGCTCAACATTCCGGCCACACATTTTCAGTGGGAGACGGTCTGGACTGCAGGCAGGCCAGTCTAGTACCTGCACTCTTTTACTACGAAGCCACGCTGTTGTAACACGTGCAGAATGTGGCTTGGCATCGTCTTGCTGAAATAAGCAGGACGTCCCTGAAAAAGACGCTGCTTGGATGGCAGCAGATGTTGCTCCAAAACCTGTATGTACCTTTCAGCATTAATGGGGCCTCACAGATGTGCAGGTTACCCCTGCCATGGGCACTAACACCCCCCCCCCCACCGTCAGAGATGCTGGCTTTTGAACTTTGAGCTGAAAACAATCCGGACAGTCCTTTTCCTCTTTGGCCTGGAGGACACGACGTCCCTGATTTCCAGAAACAGTGTGAAATGTGGACGCGTCAGTCCACAGGACACTTTTCCACTCTGCGTCAGTCCATCTCAGATGAGCTCGGCCCAGAGAAGCCGGCGGCGTTTCTGGGTGGTGTTGATATCTGGCTTCGCTTTGCATGGCAGAGTTTTAACTTGCACTAGTAGATGGAGCGACGAACTGAGTTCACTGACAGTGGTTTTCCAAAGTGTTCCTGAGCCCATGTGGGAATATCCGTTACAGAATGATGTGGGTTTTTAATGCAGTGCCGCCTGAGGGGTCGAAGGTCACGGGCATTCAGTGCTGGTTTTCTGTCTTGCCGCTTACTTGCAGAGATTTCTCCAGATTCTCTGAATCTTTTGATGATATTATGGACTGTAGATGATGAAATCCCTAAATTCCTTGCAGTTGCACGTTGAGAAACGTTGCTCTTAAACTGTTGGACTATTTGCTCACGCAGTTGTTCACAAAGTGGTGAACCTCGCCCCGTCCTCGCTTGTGAAGGACTGAGCCTTTCAGGGACGCTCCCTTTATACCCAATCATGACCCTCACCTGTTTCCAATTAACCTGTTCACCTGTGGAATGTTCCAAACAGGTGTTTTTTGAGCTTTCCTCAACTTTCCCAGTCTATTGTTGCCCCTTCCCAGCTTCTTTCAAACGTGTTGCAGGCATCAAATTCAAAATGAATATTTGCAAAAAACAATAAAGTTTATCCGTTTGAACATTAAATATCTTGTCTTTGTAGTGTATTCAATTGAATATAGGTTGAAAAGGATTTGCAAATCATCGTGTTCTGTTTTTATTTATGTTTTACACAACGTCCCAACTTCATTGGAAGTGGGGCTGTATTTAACGCTCATTAGTCCAAGTTAAAATCAACATAAATGCCATTACTGGGGCTGAATGTACCTCAAGAGCTCTTAAATATCATCACTGTCCACCTTGTCCTTCTCTAAAATTTTATACATCCATTTATGATTTCCTCACAGCGCAGTGCATCACACTTTCTCTTGGAAAACATCAACCAAATAGCTGTCTGTCTTATTGCTTGCAGATATTTGCTTTCGACATGGCACTATCATCATTTTATAAAGTGCTCCTGAACGCCGTTATTTTTAGCTGCGTGCTTCATTTTTTAGTGGGCCTATTGAGTGGAACCGATTGCCTATTGCGCTCTCATGCATACAATTCAAAAACATTCACACAGCTTCAATGCTTTCCAATTCAAATAAACACTGTTGTAGTTTTGGAAATGAACCAGTTACATGGATATTTTAATATGGTTTTCAGCCAATAGCACTGGTCAAACAGTTTATGGGTCATTATTTACATCTCTAGATACCATAAGCGAATTGTATTACAAACATGTTTTATGCTCCTCTATAAATGATGTAAATATATTATAAGAATACTCTTTAATGTTAATCTTTAATCTTTAAACCAAAAAAAAAAAAGAAATCTGATGCTTTTGCTGCATCAGCAGCGAGACCTGGATGTAATTAAAAATGGTGAAATGGATGGAATGTTTCCAGCCTTCCAGATACATTTAGGGTGTTTTTTCACACCTACTTGTTGTTAAGTGCAGTTTATTTTGACAAGTGGAAACATTTTTTAAGATAATCTGCACCAAACGATGGAAATCAACATCAGAGCACGCTTTCCTCTTCTTCTAGCAGCTTGTCAGAGTTATACTGTCCAAATAATCAGCCTGTTTTAATGCCTGGATCTTTATATACTGTCATATCGTTCCTGTAGCACAAGCTGCTGTTAAAAATGACAGGTAAGCGATAAAGTAACAGCAAAGCAATGCCTTTGATTTAAGATCATGGATCACTGAATGTGCTGCATCAGCCATCCGATTTGTGATCAGTACACAATCATTCATATTTATAGTTTGGAGCAGTTTAGCCAATGTAGTGTGAAAACAGTCAAACTACTTTGTGATTAACTCACAAAAAACCCATAATAGGTGTGAAAAGAGTCTTAGATTGTGTTCAGACTGCAGGCAAATCGGATTTGTTTGTCCAGATATCATCAAACTAGGCGTTACTATCTATGTAGCTACGCTGGTGGATTTCAAATGCGGATGCAGGAGAGATGGAGGCGCCTCATCTCCAAATTCATTCAACATTGTTAGAGTTTGTAATGTTGCAAGTGATGTAAACACATTTTGAAATTTCTGATCTGAGCAGCCAGAGCATCCAGACTGAGACACATCTGTCCTTTTTGCTGCCCAGACTATCAATAATCAATCTGGTTGTGGGTACAGTATGTAGTATATAGACCCACATTAATGCACTTGTATGCATACTAACCTTTGCATTCTTTGAGGTTTGCTGAAAGATCTGATGTAAAACACAATCCATCCTCGACAGGTAATGCTCGCTGGCTACCTCTATTCTGAAGATCTGATCTGTTTTGTGGGTCCAGCCAACTTTATATTGGGGTGTAATGTGGCCCATTATCAAAAATGAGTTTGACAGCCTATAAAAACGGCAAAATTACAGACAAAATTTAGGCTTGATGCTGCTCTTTAGGTGTGTTATATACTATTTTACCACCATAACGTTTTGCCCTATTCTTTTCTTCTTTAAGTCCCCTATGAACATGAACTGTGCCTGTCTCTGGTGCGGTCCAGGTTTTAAAAAGGCTGTCGCTGAAATTGATCAACAGGATCAAAAACCACTTTGGAAAATTTCCCATACCAGGCTTAAATTCGCAGACAGCTGATCAACGTGCTTAACCTGTGCATTTAGATTAATGAGGGCTGAACAGGCAGATTACGGATCAGGATACTGATGATAGACTGTGATGAGTCTGCACGCAGATGGGGGGGCGGTTCAGAGTGGCCTTGCTGAAACTCCTTTAAAGGGTCCACATCTTATTATCTAGTTTACATACTAAAAAGAGTCGCATTTCATGTTTACTTGGCCATTTTACATCTTTGGCAGTAAGAGTGATATATGTAAATCACCTCTCCTCTGATTGGCTGCATTGTACTGCACTCACTTCCCGACAGCCAACAATTAGCTGTTTTCTTTAATAACTCTGTAACAGGCTGTCTGCAGTAATAGCACTTCAGCATCAGTGGGAGGGGCTAAACTGCTTTGGGCTAAAATGCAGTTAAATATGAATGCATTCATATATTCAAAATGAATCGTTGCAAGTTTGGTTCATGTTTTTAGGGTAAATGAATTTTTCTCTCCCATGAGCTCACATTTCCCGCAGTGTGGTTTATTTAATGGAGAGTGCGTTTAACTCTCTGGCTCTTGCATTTACTCCAGTAGGAGTGTGTTTAGCACAGCAGATTTCGGTGCGAAGAGGCTTTTATAATGTTTCTATATTTAGCAAAAACATTTAGAAATGCTTACTCAGATTTTAATATTTTTGATTTGGGTCTGTTCCATGAAAACTGCAAGGTCCTGATGGTGAAATCTTAAGTAGTGTGTTGGCAGGAAGTATCTGATATCCATGAAAAATAACAGGCAAGTTAAAAAGAAGGAGGTTTGAAAATGAATGGAAATTCTGCAGAGCTGTTTTATATACATTACTGAGCAAAAGTCAGAGACCATACACATTGTATGGCTAAAAGTATTTGGACACCTGGCCGTCACACCTATATGATCTTGTTGGACATCCCATTTCAAAACCCTAAGCACCAATAGAAAGTTTCCACTTTGGAGTGGGTCTGTGCAAATTCGGGCCCATTTAGTCAACAGATTATTGGCCTGGGTCACAACCGACATTCCAGTTCATCTCAGAGGATCTCAGTGGGGTTGAGGCCAGGGCTCTGCGCAGGCCACTGGAGATCCTCCACGCCAAACTCATCTTTATGAGCTCACTTCGCGCACAGGAGCTCAGTCATGCTGGAAAAGGAAAGGCTCAAACTGCGGCCACAACACTGGGAGAATATAATTGTCTGAAAAAAAAAACCCTAAAAATACCCTAAAACCGAAGTTAGTGCAAATAAAAAACAGGAAATAGCAACTTATAAATCTACTTTGACCTGTATTTGAACAAAAACAATACAAAGACAAGGCGTGTAATGTTTTATCTGATCAACTTAATTGTCTTGTGTAAATATTCGTTCATTCTGAAATTGGTGACAGGGCCAGTTTAAGCTGAAGAAGCTTGTGAAAATGTTCTAAAAGCATCTTTGTGAAAATGAGATTTTTGCCTGAACTGTTGGTTTAAGAGCTGAGAGATAAATTATTAATATTATATGACATCATGCTTGTGTTGACCCTAAACAACGGCATCAAAAACACTGTTTTAACGTCACAGCTAGAGACCACCACAAAGAATGCACTCAGCAGTCTGAGTGAGGGAAACCGAGACCACGGGGAGATGATGCGTTCCAGACGAATCTGCGTCCCTAAACCAACCCCTGTCCTGTCTGAAGCAGTGCGGCATGATACTCACACCAGCAGTTTAGCAGCCTAATGTATTTTGACACAAGCTGCAGTCTCAAATGAATCACTTTATGTCCAGTTAGAGGACAGTCTCTTCCACAAAATTGCTCCATAGCGGGGAGCCTCATTTCATATAAGTGAATAGCGTTATTGCACCACCATTCTGCTCTGCCCTGTTGATGTTTCGCCGCTGGTTTTGTGGCCGTGGCTCTCCGGGCCTGACCTGTGACATTCTATTCTGAAGCCTTTCCAGCATCATTATCCATTAGCATATCTCTACGGCTTTAATATCCCTATTATAGCAACCTTTGCGAACCCACAATGAATTGACCTCATTTACATTTCCACCAATGCTGATACTGTTGTTGTTGTTATTTCTCCTGCTGTTCTCCTGGGCAATGTCTAAGCAATGAGCATCTTTCAGAAGCCACACACATGTACACAGACACTCGCAACAATACGGCTCAGCGGGGATCAGCTCAGAGAATATTAATATTAATTTAAACCAAGCTGAAGCTCAGGGATGGATTGCACTTGCTTATAAAAGCACACAGTGGACACATACAAAACAATGTCAGGACATGGGGTCCCATATGTGTTACATGTACCTACAAGTAATAATACGCATGTTCTCTATGTATTATTATATGTCATGTAAAAATGTATCACATTTTTCAGTATTGAGGGCATATACTGTTTACCTTTATTACAGCTTCCATCCTTCAGCGTTTGACAGAAATCTGCAGGGACACTTTTCCACACCTCTAAAGTTCAGTCTGAGAATTTGGTTGCTTTTTCCGCTGTTCATGATCCATGTAATCCCAAAACACATTCAGTGATGTTAAGGTCTGGACTCTGTAGTGGTCAGTCCATTATTCTGAGAACACCAGCAGCTTCTTTGTTTGATTCTCTAATGTTTTTTAATGAATGAATGAAATCAATAAAATAGGACTCCTAAGAACCACAGCTGTGCAAGTCCTAAAAGACCACCAACACTGTCCCCATCACAAAAAAACAGCACTTAATAAACAGCAGAATAAACAAAGAAGCTGCTGATGTTCTCAAAACAATGGACTGACCACCCCGGAGTCCCGACCTCAACATCACTGAGCATGATTACTTGGGACTGATAGAAACAGAAAACGCAGCCAACTTCATACAATACAAACATATTCAACTTATCCAATATATTCAAACACATAAACAAACATGCATACAAATGATAGTAGAACTCACCAGTTGTAACCAGGCATTGGTGATTAGCACTTGATTTTTCTCATCCTAAAGGAGAACAAAGAAAGAAAACAGGTTTGATATGAAAGAAATATATTTTACTGTTAAAAATACTGTAAATGTACAGTGGATAAATTATAGTAATCCACTGCACTGCTTAAATATAGCAGATTGCTTGTTGGCAAATGTTATATATTACAGTACTAGTTAGTAGTTATTTGCAAAGTATACTGTGACAAGGACTTTTATTTTGTATCTCTGAATATTGTAGTAACTGGCAGAACTGGCTGCACAGTATTAAATGTGGCTTTGTTATTTTCCATTAATACGTTTTATTTCTTTATCTACAGTTCATTTCACAGATCTCTAGTTGTATGCAAATGTTTGTGCACCCCTGCTTAACTGATGCTTTGATGAGTCTCTAAAAAAAGACACAAAATAGCAAATTATTTACAGAGACATCTGTGCATATCAGAATCGAACTCAGCATTTGTCAAGTGTAGCAAAATCACAACCACTGAACACACTGTGTGCAATTACACATTTCCACCAGAGAGGTCTCCAAATCCCCAAAACTTACATAGTGCAGCTTTAATGTGTTATATTTGCCCCAAAGATATATTTGGATGCATTTTACATGATTGTTATTCCATGATAGTGTCTTCAGTAGTTTATCCCAGTTAGTTTTTTCATGAAAACGGATGTTACCTGATGTTAAGATCATTTCTGATCTTAAAGATGGGCAAAAGTCCATATAACTGCTGTGAGGTTTTCTACTTAAGATGTGCTTAATAAACAGTTTAGGACTACTGAAATTACACTATATAGCTATAATTAGCTGAAATTCAGCAGTATGTAATACTTAATGTATGTACAATAAACTACAGTATTATGTAATGTAGTGCTGTAGAAGTTAACATGTTAACACGATCAATTATTAACAGCCCCTTTTATGCATTTTCATAATTTGACACTTCTAATTATCTGTCAAAATATCAGTAATTTAGCAGAATATGCTGGACAGCACAAATAAGAGGGAAACAAATAAAAGCAAAGTGAAAAACTCGAGTTCCCCTCGAAACATGTTATCTGAGAGCTACTTACATAGGGACTTCATAAACATTGAATAGTGTATATTAAAAAATAACACTTGGGAATGTATAAGCAGCTTATATCAACATGGCATATGTTTTATAAAGTAAATGACACTGTATAGACATCAGTGTCATGTACTACAACAATGTTACTGAATTATTGAAATACATTTTAATGAAGTTTATGTTGTAACTCATACAGCTATAACAAAAGGCACTGCTTTTAAATAAAAAAATCTTAGTGTACTGTCAAATTTGAGCAAATAAGACAAATGTGATTAATTGTGATGTTATTAACTGATTAAACTTAATGCAATTAATTAATGCAATTTCCCTCTGGGATCAATAAAGGATTCTGATTCTGAAAATGCAATGGAACTGTGTATGAAGAATACTTTACATTCACCATGATCAACATTACTTATTAAAAGACACGTGAGAAGACATCAGAAGACGTGTAGGTTTGCTGGTCATCTGGATAGTAAAATCAATGACTATTTGCAATGTAGACATTGTGAGGCCTGGTTTCTATCAACACCACTGCAAAGAAATCTTTTCACTCAGTTTCTCCACTAGCATTCATTCTATCCCTCAATCCTTCAAGCATTTTCTCCTTTTGGGCCTCCAGATATTGAGATATGGACAGCTGTGGCATTGCTGGGGTCACACGCACAACCTGCTGATGTTGGGGTGAATGCTTAGACCACTGCTCCACATGTACCTGCATTACTTTAAAACAACAGTTTTTTTAATATATATTTAAGGACACTGAGATCTGAGTAAGTTCAGGAGCTTGCAAGCGGTGCAGTTCACCCCATCACCTTAACCCCAGTGATGCCACAGCCATCCATAACTGGGAGCCCAAGAGGAGAAAATGCCTGGTGGCATCTGTCCGATGGAAAGAGTCTCGGGTAGCTATAAAATCAAGTCGTATATCTAATAGAATGTTTGTCTTATGTGAGTATAGAATGTCTGAGAGTCTCTGCCAACCTGAAAATGAGACTCCAGAGAACTTTGACTAAGCTAAAAGGTTTGAATTGTGTTAACTCTAGTATCTAAGTTTACACAAGATGAAGTTGAGCTGACAAACAGTGTTATAGCACAAACTACAGGGTAATTCTCTCCATATGCAGGCTCTGTCGCTCTCACCCACTTCCTCCATCCTAAACCCCCCCACCCCCCACCCCAGCACCTCCCACCACACACAGACAGACGCATTAGGAGCTTTTGAGACGAGTGTGTGAGAGTGGTTATGACAGTTGGTGTGAATTGGAGCAACGCTGTAGTAATCACCACTAAAATGGAGAGCACTTCTGAGTGTAATATGCCTTTATGACTTCATGAAAGCTGCGTTATGTAAGCCTTCTGCCTCAATATTTACCGAGCGCTTTCGGCGTGCGGGTGTCTGAAACGCTGTCTGCTCTCACTTGGGGCTGCGCTGTTTTGATTATATGATACGTGATGGAGGTGATATGATGATAAAGGAAACAGAGCTGACCAAACAGAGTGGAAAACAAAGAAAGGAAAGATTCATCTCCATTTATGCACAAAGACAGAGAGCCGGCGAAAGGGGGAATAATGTGTGGCCTACACGAGAGCCGCAGGAAAAACAATGAACAACGTTTCCAGGCTCTGCTGTGCACCATTTAGCTTACAGTAGGGGATTTACAAAGGGTCAACTCATGGTCAGCCAGACACTGAGAGAGAAAGAAATTGCCTTTTCCATCAGAAAACATGAGGAACATCCATAAATAAGTTGGCAGACACTTTATTAGACGGCTACTCACATAGGGACTTCATAAGCGTTGTATAATATACAAACCTAATGCTGAAAAAAAAGCTGGGACTGTGATTTGTAAGTCCACTTTTACCTGTATTCAAACGAAAGCAGCACAATGATAAGATATGCAATGTTTTTTCTGGTCATTGTCATTGGTTTTTGGGAATATGTACGCTTATTCAGAAACCACAGGCATCATATTTATAGGGAACCTATTATATTTATTTTCAATGCTCATGATTTTATTTTTGGTCCGTTAGAAAAACTTACATGCTTCAATGCTCTAAAAACATGATTTTTCTTTATACTGTACATCTTTATTCACCCTCTGTCTAAAATGCTCTGTTAGAGCTCCTGTGTCTTGAAGCCCCGCCTCCAGATGAGCCCAGTGTGCTCTGATTGGTCAGCTTGCCTACTTTGTTCTGACTGGTCAACCTCAGAGCGGTTCCACCCCCAAACATTCCACCCCTGTCTTGCAATCTGAAGATAGACTCCTGTAAACACCACTGTGGCTATTCTTACCATGCCATAATCACATAATGCCGTATCAGGTTGAGCCCAATCCTAAAATGCAGGCAATAAGGACTGTGTTACAAGACTGTGGAAAAGGGCTGGGAGAGAGTTACTCCTCCTGAGAGTTGCTCCCCCCTAAAAACTCAATAAAAGGTAAAAATCAAACATCAAAGACTGTGTTTATACTTGTTTTTAGTTTAATACAGGTCAAAGTTAATATACTATTCACTACTTTCTGGGAGATCCACATCAAGCGAGGCATTCTCGAACTCGAACAGGCCATCATTTGTGTTCTACCTGCTAAAAGGCCAGTACTGCTTCGTGATGCATGGTGCTTGGACGTCGCTGATCACTGTGATGTAATTTACAGATGCTCTCTTGGATACCAGTGATTTCAGCAATCAATCCAAATCACCGTGTCCTGAGTTTAAATGCATTCATTTTACACAAAAACTCAGAGCTCTTCTCAAAAAAATTATTATTTACACATATTAACATTTTGCACCTACCATTCAAAATCTACTCTAGAAATAAATCATACATGCGAAAAAGAAACCAACCTTACTGCTTGCAAGACTGCTCTCTGTTCACATTTCAGAGCTGCGGGGTAGTGGTAACACATGTTAGCATTAACATCGAACACATTACAGGTGCTCAAACTATGCAACACAAATCTCTCCTGGCAGCAGGACCCTCTTCCTTCTTCTCAAAATCAATACTTGACATGATTCATGTGACATATTTGACATTCAGTGGGGTGAATGTAGGCGAAAGGTGTGAATGTGGTCCTGCTGTTATGGTTTTATAGTGTACCTGTAATCCGGTTACTGTGTTTTAGTTCTGTATCTGTAATGGATTTTGTATCCTGACTACACAACATTGTTACATGTGTTACGTTACTACCCAACCCTGGTTGTTAGGAGCAAAGAGGTGAAACAGAGACCATCCATCCATCCATCCATCCATCCATCCATCCATCCATCCATTTTCTAAGCCGCTTCTCCCTCAGGGTCGCGGGGGGATGCTGGAGCCTATCCCAGCGGTCATCAGGCGGAAGGCAGGATACACCCTGGACAGGTCGCCAGTCCATCGCAGGGCAGACAGACAGATAGACACAGACAGTCACTCACACCTAGGGGCAATTTAGCGTGTCCAATTGGCCTGATTGCATGTCTTTGGACTGTGGGAGGAAACCGGAGAACCCGGAGGAACCCACACAGACACGGGGAGAACATGCAAAATCCACACAGAGAGGACCCCGGTCACCCGGCCGGGGAATCGAACCCAGACCCTCCTCACTGTGAGGCGCTGTGTTAACTAAGGACTTAGTAAAGTCTTGCTGCACAAACAAAGTGTAAACTTAACCAGAAATCCACTTCCAATCCTTAGATCTTACATGTGCAGTAAGATGGACAGTAGATGGACAATTTCAACGCACAATAATTTGAATTTCAACATGTCCACTTTTTTTTAATGACATTTTAACTCCTTCTAGTAAAATTTTAACTCAGAACTGCCTGTAGTCCCTCTGTTATTTTCAAATTTACTAACATTTTATATCATTGGGGTCAATTTGACTCCAGCAATACAGAGCTATGGGAAATATTACAGTTCTGGTGGGGATTATGGTTTTGCCCTCTTCCATCAGTGCATCTCACCCAAATACAGATATGGTTGTAAGCTAGGGCCCTAAAGCAGGACGGTTATTTTGACGATTATGAAATCGCATGTTATTGTGACCTCAAGATTGTTTAAACCTATGAAAACAAATGTGTGGAACTGTTGATGTTTCTTATGTTTTATACAGATGAAACAGCCTGGGGTCAAATTGACCCCAAAAACCACCGGTGCATCCAAAATATACGCAGGACGTTGAAACCATATCATCATGTCATTTTTTACGTTGACTCAGTTGTCCCCACTAAAAAGGAAAAAAAAATGATGTCAATCATTTAAATAGCGACATTAAACATTAAATGAGGTCAAGTTGACCCCAAAGATAATAGGAGGGCTAGTCAGAGTTCAAAGAAGGTTTCCCAGGTCAGACTAACTGTACCAGTAGCATTTCACTTGTTCATACTGAATTTGCAAGATCATGAAATCAGGCGTTAAGGGCTCGGCTTTTTCAGACTCGCCATAAAAAGAGGAGCTTTGAAACTGTCGCTTTTCCCTCCAGGCGCTAATGATTCAGCTTTCTGAAGGGGAGTCCGTCCTTGCTCTCACACGCTTCTTCTCTCTTTGCCTGTCTCTCTTTCGCCTGCTCCCTGGCTGGGTGTGTTAAATCTGCTCGTTTCATTTGGCAGCGCAGCAAGAGGCCCATTTGGCGTCCGCTTGTCGGAAGCGCTCCAGCGCTCGCGATTGCCAGGCCAATGCTAACCAGCGTGATAACAACAGCCAGCCGTAACACCTGACGCTACCCTGAGCTTTTTGTCAGCCTGAAACATTTTGGGGGCTAAAACGCTAAGCTCCAGTGTTATTTGGGTTAATCTCGTTGTCGCTAAAACAATCATTGCTTTCGTTTTCTTTTTTCTTTTTTGAATAGAGGAGCAAAAGCGTTAGAGCTTCATCCCTGAAAAAAACCGCGCCTCTTTACAAGCTAATGGAGGGACGCTTGTGTAATTGCTTCACCTAGACCTAAATGTCCCACAAACGCTCTCCCTCCCCATAAAGCTACTCCAGTTAATCTGCTAGAAAACACTCAGGCCAGGTGTTTCAGTTTGGTGCTTGGAATCACATTGCAATTAGTCGCTAATACTGTAATTAGCAAATAGCCTCTCTGTTTGCTCTTCATTGTCTGTATAACACACATAGCGCTTCTGACCCGTCGAGCCTGTCTAATCCTGCCCTCTCTGGTGTCGTCCTCATTTGGCATCCCAGAGCAAACTTTTTCATCCCTCTCTTCATCACCTGTTCTTTGAGCGCATCTAAAGTCTACTGGAGTGTAACACGATATTTCTCATGTTATACAGTATGTTCTAGAGCAAAATTCAGTCCACATATGTTTTTTATTATATGTTTGCCTCATCGGTTCCACATAATTCACGATTTTATGGAAATGTCAGCGTTTATCAGCGTTCACTACATTTCCCAGCATGCATTGCGCAAATGCATCATACAACCATTGGGAATTCTTGTGGTGTCCACCGATCCTCCTTGCCAAGCCACTGAGCAATAGGCTAATAAATACCACAAAACTAGCAAGAGTGTACCTCTTAGCCAAATCTGGTCTTTACATTGTCAGGTACCTTGATGTTCAGGCCTAGAACATCAGGTTATCAACCCCTGGACACAAATGTTTGGTGGCTATCTGGCTAACGTTTTTAAGTGGCTACAGGATTTGTGATATTAATGACAGCACAGGTTAACCAACTCAACAACCAGCGCAGCACTTCTCTGATAAGACTACATCCACCGCTGGACAAAAATATCAGCAAACTTAAAAAACCCCAAAACATCAGTCATCCTAAGCTAAAGCGTACTGCCATGGCGGGAATGGAAAATCTTTGTTCCATCCTACCTCAGATGACTTTATGCATGGAGGCAGAGAGTCCACAGATCACTTTCAGCAAGAACGATGCGACCGGGGTTAGGATGATCCAGGCCCGACCTTGCTAACTTTAGCTTTTAGCTAGTTGCCCTCCTCATCTGAAAAGTCAGCTTTCTCATTTATTGGTTCAAATAATCTATTCACTGCACTGTAGTGAAGCCTTGCAGACAGACGCCTCAGTTGTACAGCCGCAGTAAGAACTTTAGTGAGTTGTAAAGTTAGTGATCTGCCTTTTTTCTGTTTTCATAACTGATGTTCATGCGAGTTCTTTTATTCTAACGATGGGCATAAAAGCTGCTGGAACCTAATAACTCTCCATTGTAGAAAACTTTGAGGTGCAGGGAGCAGATAGATGAAAAGAGAAGTGCATTTGTTCTTCTGCCAGTTCAGCTCTGAAGAGGAGCGTCTGCCACAGAATGCATATACCACTATGGCGGTTCTGCTCGCAGCTATTAGAAGTGAAAACCCTGCTGAAAAACAGACATTTAGAACTATTAGTATTGAAACCTGATGTTTTTGCTTTCTACTGGGCATCGGCTTAATGGTCGCAATCAGACAGCACTAGATTTCAGAACATGTTTTAGTTTTTTCTGAAAAAAATTTGGAAAATTATCCTATCAAGTTTTCCACTGTGGTATCCAAGTAGAGGAAGCTTCAAGAGCTGAACTGAGGGCCTAAAGTCAGAGTAACCATTAGAATATAAGGAGCTGACAGTGAAATAAACCACTCTTATTTTGTGAAAACAAACATCATTCTAGGCCTTCTGGTAGTTTTAGTTATGCTACGAACTGCAAATGCAAGCTGTAGTCTGCTGAAAGGGTCACTGTAAAACAAGTTCTAGATAAAACACAAGCCTGTACTTTACAAGCTTCAAATAAAACACAGAATGTATTTTACACGCTTGTGTTTGATCTAAAATGCCCAAAAACGTAGGTGAATTTGCGTTAGCTTAATGCTAACATACTACCACAATCCCGTAGAGGTGCTAGCAGAGATTTTCATTATTGTGAAGGTGTTTTTTTCTTATTTTTTAACTGAATTTTTGACATTGATGGTCCAAGCCGAAGGCCACTAATAGTCATTGTTCATCACTGCCCATATTGTAAGCACCAATCGCTGAAATCACAATGTTTTTATTTTTTAAATAATACAATATTTTTTATTCTGACGTTTAAATAGCAAAAATAGTGAACCATCACTTATTAGATGTTTATGGGTATCTAAAGCCGCTTTCATGGGCATTTATTTGAGAATTTAATGGTAATGGGAAGGGGTGAGATGTGTTCACCAGACTCCAGTACCAGTTACATTTTGTGATAATTTTGCATGTAGGCCTAATACAACGGCCACAAATGACCAGGAGGGCAGAAGCCGATACTTTAGCAAATATAAAGGTGTCTTGATTACGTCCAGCAAAGCTGAACACTTCTGTGATGCTTTTGTTGTTGTTTCCTTACTGTCTACTAAGTCACTTACTGTAAAACCTCCATAAATATGTGCTGGGTGAAAGCACATGCGTGTGATTATTGATTAGGCTGTGAAATAAATGAGACTCAGTCTTTCTCCTAATAACTCCAGCTGCCTGTTTCTGCCAATAGCCGTAGCCAGAGCAGTACCTTATTGCTTCTCTATAAAATCAGCACAGTTTGTGGCATCTGCTTTCACCTTTAATGCTCTTAGGAGCTTTTCTTGTGTCATCCAAAACTATGTATTCCATTCTGTTGGGAAGTTACAAAGAACAAACTTGGACATGCAAGATCAGGTCAGGATCTGCTGTAAAGGGAGGAATTTCATTTGAAAGCAATGCAGCCACTGAAATATGCTCAGGCATAGGCTGGATTTCTGATACATGAATGTTACACATTTGTGATTTGCACTGTTCAAGTATTCTTAGTGTTTTAAGCAAACAAAAATAGAGTATTAGAGTTTATTGTATATGTATTTATCAGAGACAATGCACATTAATCAGCTAAACTGGCTAAATAAAACCTTTATACTTATTGCAAAGTCAGTACGTTGGGAAGGCCATACCACCTTCGTTTTCTTTAGAACCCAGTTGAGGTTTTTTTGCATATGTAGGGTCATTATCTTATTAAAAATAGTTGCATTTTCCCCAGATTCTGTTTCTTCATATTGAATTATTCGGGTTATTCATGTTACATTTGATTATATCTTATGTCATAGTCCTGTTTGTAGAGAAACCGTCTCATGCAGTGATGCTCCCACCTTCATACTTCATTGTGGGGATGGTGTTCTGGGATCATATCGCTGCTGTCAGAACAAAACCTCATATCTCCATTTTTATCATTTTCCAGTTTTTGACCATTTAAAAACACCTGTTGCCCATTAAATTATGTCTGGCTCCAATGGCTTATATTAAAAGTCAAGTAGTTTTTGTCCTTCTCCTGTAAAGTTAGCATCGAGATGGTTTTTGTTCCGACATGATCAGATAAAATTCTTACAATTTTATTCCACTTACATTTACACTGTTTAACGTTTAATACATTCGGATATACTGTTTCTTTTTCTGACCATCCTCTACAGTAATTTCTCTTATTAAAGCTCTTTCGGAATCTTTGACTTATATTTTCATACAACAGAAGAAAATATTGAACCTAACCCAAAGTCTAACCAATGGCCAGCCTGTCCATCTGCAGACAAAGCATGGAAATCCAGGCCAAACCAAACAACAAGAAAAACAACAAATACATTTCTGAATATGATTCTTTAGGAAATGATTGAATTCTGAAAATATTACCACAATTTGATTAGATTATTTTAATACAAGTCACAGGCACTTTGTACAATTTGCTAAATTTTCAAATGAGACTGAACAAATTATTTACACAGTAGTGGAATAAACAATTTACACTTTTCAGATTGGATGCATTTGAATCACCACCTGATGCATCACTGATGCATCACAAGGTATCAGTGCATTTTTATACCCCCACACTGACTTTCGTCACTGACTTTGGTGTCGTTTGGCAAATTTATATCCCTACAGCCATCAGTTCTGCTTTTGGGTCTCCTATAAAATAACTGGTCCTAAATCAGCAGGAAACGGCTCCGTAAACAGCAGCTGTGTGTGTCAGATGTGTCAAAGCAACACTTCCTCTTGACTAGCAGTATATGAACAATGCACAATCCCCCTGCTTCCCGCCAGCGCTAACTGCTGATGAGATTGGACTGAGATAAGAAAGCCGGGTGGATTTATGCTCCTCGCCTCAGCAAATTGAATCTGTGGAGTGTAAAAGCTGAGGGATGCCCATGCAGATGAAGATTACTGGAGCTGATCCAGAACCACGGACCTCTTTATGCACGGAATCAAATAATATGATTGATTTGATAAAGAGCGAACGCAGCTACGGCGCTATGAATTTAATGAAGGCTGGACGAGAACCATGAGGGTGGAACGTTAATGAGCTGCTAATCGAGTCCTGAACGAACACACACACACACACACACACACACACACACACACACACACACACACACACACACACACACACACACACACAGTCTCCATTCCTCTGTTTTTTCTTACATAGATCCCTCCTGTCACTACAGTTTGTGTATATTTTGTGTATATCTAATATATTTCACTTTCCGTGTTTTCTATATTTTTATTTTTACTTGTTTACTTTCTGTAGAGTCTGAGCCTCACCACAAGCATTTCAATGCATGAATGAACTGACATGTTGTGCAAATGACAAATGAACTTGAAACTTGAACTATTTCAGATTCTCCATATTAAGTTTGAGATTTGGGCTTACATTTACATTTACGGCGTTTGGCTGACGCTCTTCTCCAGAGCGACTTACAATTTGATCATTTTACACAGGGAGGCCAAGGCGGTGTTAGGAGTCTTGCCCAAGGACTCTTATTGGTATAGTGCCTCTCTCTCTCTCTCTCTCTGTCTCTCTGTCTCTCTGTCTGTCTCTCTCTCTCTGTCTCTCTGTCTGTCTCTCTCTCTCTGTCTCTCTGTCTGTCTCTCTCTCTCTCTCTCTGTCTCTCTGTCTCTCTCTCTCTCTCTCTCTGTCTCTCTGTCTCTCTGTCTCTCTCTCTCTCTCTCTCTGTCTCTGTCTCTGTCTCGCTCTCTCTCTCTCTCTCTCTCTCTCTCTCTCCTTTTGTGTGTGTTAAAGGGAAGTGTGAACATGCTGTCCATTATGGTCTCTTTCCTTGCGAGTAAGTCCCCACACAGTGCAGTCAAGTCAAAGAAGACAGCGAGAACACAGTGTACAGACAGGAAGAAAGGAAGAAAGAAAGAAAGAAAGAAAGAAAGAGAGATTCTGTGACAACTGAACAGACAGGCAGAAAGAAACATTGAATGAATAAATAACTGAATGAGTAAATGAATGAAAAGAGCAAGGAAGGAAGGGCAGAGAAGGAAAGAGAAATAATCTGTGACAGAAAGAATGTGTGAGACATTTCATAAAAGACAGAAAGAAATAAAGAACGACCGATTAAGATCAGAGCAGAGGAAAGCAGAATATACAGAGAGGGAGAGAGAGAGAGAGAGAGAGAGAGAGAGAGAGAGAGAGAGAGAGAGAGAGAGAGAGAGAGAGAGAGAGAGAGACAGAGAGAGAGAGAGAGAGAGACAGAGAGAGAGAGAGAGAGAGAGAGAGACAGAGAGAGAGAGAGAGAGAGAGAGTGAGAGAGAGAGAGAGAGAGTGAGAGAGAGAGAGAGAGAGAGAGAGACAGAGAGAGACAGAGAGAGAGAGAGAGAGAGAGACAGAGAGAGAGAGAGAGAGAGAGAGAGTGAGAGAGAGAGAGAGAGAGAGAGACAGAGAGAGAGAGAGAGAGAGAGAGAGAGAGACAGAGAGAGACAGACAGAGACAGAGAGAGAGAGAGAGAGAGAGAGAGAGAGAGAGAGAGACAGAGAGAGAGAGACAGAGAGAGAGAGAGAGAGAGAAGAACTTAGAGAAGACTCTTATAATTTCTGGACAGCAGGCGGTGAATGAGACCCCGGAGGAGAAGAAGAGACTGATGAGGGGAAAAGAGAGGAGGGGGCTGGTTATGGGAGGAGGCAGACAGTGTGTGTGTGTGTGTGTGTGTGTGTGAGTGTGTGAGTGTGTGAGTGTGTATGTGTGTGAGTGATTTGACCCATTTCTCTCTCTGTATAAGAATGACCATAAACCACTACAGATGGAGCTTATAGCCCTCCTGTCCCAACACCTCAATGCCCACCCAGAGATCTACATTTAGAAACACACACTGATCAACTCATTAACATCCCCTCATTAGACCATCTGATATCACCAGCACTTCCAGTACAGTACATCACTCCTCCATTTATTTACATCAGAATATAAAAAATAAGCACTAAAATTCACTGCTGTAAACTTTCATATACATACAGACCCTCATTGACTGTATGTATGATATAGGTACATTATATTGACAGAAGTATTGACTCACCAATCCAAACCATTGAATTCAGGTGTTCCAATCACTTCCATGGCCACAGGTGTATAAAGCCGAGCCCCTCGGCCTGCAGACTGCTTCTACAGACATTAGTGAAAGAATGGGTCACTCTCAGGAGCTCAGTGAGTTCCAGCGTGGTACCGTGATCGGACGCCACCTGTGCAGCAAGTCCAGTCGTGAAATTTCCTCACTACTAAATATTCCACAGTCCACTGTCAGTGGGATTATAACAAAGTGGAAGCGATTGGGAACGACAGCAACTCAGCCACGAAGTGGTCGGCCACGTAAGATGACAGAGCGGTCAGCGGATGCTGAGGGGCATAGAGGTCACCGACTTTCTGCAGAGTCCATCACTACAGACGTCCAAACTTCATGTGGCCTTCAGATCAGCTCAAGAACAGCACAGAGAGCTTCATGGAATGGGTTTCCATGGCCGAGCAGCTGCATCCAAGCCTTACATCACCAAGCGCAATGCAAAGCGTCGCATGCAGTGGTGTAAAGCGCCGCCACTGGACTCTAGAGCAGTGGAGTCATCTTCTCTGGAGTGACCAATCACGCTTCTCCATCTGGCAGTTTGGCGGTTGCCAGGAGAACAGTACTTGTCTGACTGCATTGTGCCTAAGTGTAAAGTTTGGTGGAGGGGGGATCATGGTGTGGGGTTGTTTTTCAGGAGTTGGGCTCGGCCCCTTAGTTCCAGTGAAAGGAACTCTTAAAGCTTCAGCACCAAGAGATTTTGAATTTCATGCTCCCAACTTTGTGGGAACAGTTTGGGGACGGCCCCTTCCTGCTCCAACACGACTGCGCACCAGTGCACAAAGCAGGTCCATAAAGACGTGGATGAGCGAGTTTGGTGTGGAAGAACTTGACTGGCCTCAACCCGATAGAACACCTCTGGGATGAATTAGAGCGGAGACTGCAAGCCAGGCCTTCTCGTCCAACATCATTGTCTGACCTCACAAATGTGTTTCTGGAAGAACAGTCAAAAATTCCCATAAACACTCCTAACCCTTGTGGAAAGCCTTCCCAGAACAGTTGAAGCTGTTATAGCTGCAAAGGGTGGGCCGACATCATATTAAATGCTATGAATTAAGAAATAAATGTAACTTGGCAGACGACCAACTACTTTTGGCAATATAGTGTAAATATATTTTCATCATGCAAACTGCCAACTAATCCCTTCCAATTTATTATTATTATTTTTTTTGTGTAACTGAGTTTAATAAAACCAGACTAAAGGTGATGTCAGTGTACAGTCATTACAGTTGAAGTCTATATCTGTAAGCTGAGTCACATTTTTAGCGTATGAGTCACAGTGAGGGGCTAATTTCTGGGTGAAATGCATCAGCTGACCCCACCTAAACAAACATTCAGCCACCCGCAAACCTCTGCTGACATTCACTGTCCACTCATTTTGAACTAAAGAAAAACGATAGTAATGCTTACAAGCGTCTCTGGAAAGAACATCAGGAATCCTGCACCTGCCCTCATCCTGCCCACCCTACCTCTTCATCTCCACCTCTCCACACCACTGGTGGCTCCAAAGGCAGGGACAGAAAGGACATCATGAGGACCGGGACAATTCCTGGAGGGCCACCATGTGGGTAGACCGCTGACAGTGAGTAAGAGAGAAATGCATGGAGCTTTGTAATGTGGTCCTATATAAATTGAGTGAGGATTGACCGGGAGACTGACTGATCTAAACATGTTAGTGGCGTGGCCACTGGCCAATCATGCAGATGCACCCCCCCAAACAAGACGCAAAGAAATTTAGAAATCAAGGTTTGCCCGTTTAGATATCAGAACGAGGAACTTCAGGGTCAAAGTGTATTTCATTCGGTCTACTTGTACACTAAAGCTACAGTTCATACAGTTTTGTCCAGGTATTTGGGGGTCGCATTGGGGGTAGGTCACTGTGGGCTAGTCTAGGAAAAGTCCAGGGTTGAATTTAGCTCCCTGTCCAGCACCAAGGAGGTGCTAAAAGGTTTTGCAGTTTCACCTTGAGTGTACTTGCTGTCCCTTATTCAACAGTCAGTTCCAGTGCCACAATCTGATTGGTTGAGAGGCATTTAAGCTATTTATAGCACCTTACATCTACATCACATTCCGAACTCCATAAGCAAAATTTTCAATTAGTAAGTGTGAAGACAACACAACTAAATGAAGTAGAATTAGCCAGAAACAATCTCTTCAGCTAAGATGCTTTACAGATGGACTGGATATATTCATTATCTATATCCCTGGAAGACTTTGTATGTAAACACACACACACACACACACACACACACACACACACACACACACACACATACACACATATATAATCGCTCACATGCCCAACACCGGGTTAGTATGCTGCCTAGCCCATGTGTAACCTCCTACAATACCATGAAAAATTCAATGACCACCAACACAAGGTAGTCAGATAAGAGCCTTCTAACATTTGCATGCAGGGAGCTGATGACTTGACATTTTGGGCTTACTAATGTATCGATTAGCTCACTTGGCATGCTTTGTACACTGTTCAAAGGAATGGTCAGCTTGCTAGGTTGGCTGTAGTTGTTGTTCTGTGCAGCTACATTACTCAAACTGATAAAAAGCCAAAAAGTGACCATGTTAAGACTGGACATCATTTATATTATTAGAGACTGACTACAATGATCATTTAAGGGATTTGTCTGGCTGTGGCAGTGATTATGGTTGGTCAGATTATGGTTGGTCAGTAATAGGCTTGTTGCATCAAAAATGATGCTAGACCCTGGAGCTAGGGTAGATCCCTGTCCCAAGAAGCCCTTACTGAGACAAGAAAATAGACAAACATTAAGAACAAAGAAGCTGTTGGTGCTCTTAGAACAATTGAATGACCACCCCAGAGTCCAGACCTCAACACCACTGAATGCGTTTGGGATTACTCAGATTATGAGAAGTAGAAAGTGCAACCAACTTCTAAGACTGAATTTGAAGGTGTGGAAAAGCATCCCTTCAGATTTCATTGAAAAACTGAAAGCAAGTGTCAAAGCAAAGAGCAGACATGAAATGGTGAAAACCGAGTTGATGTTTATTTGTTGTTTTCTGAGTAATATGTTTCCTTTCCTCCTTAATGGCTGTTTAGACTTGAAATGAGGGGTTTCTGACTTTTGCACAGAACTGTGTATGTAATTATGTGGGGAGTCACGCAGTGATTACATTTGGTTTCTATTCTGTGTCATCAGCTTTGAATTCATATGTTTTTAGTGTCAAGCAAGCACAAAAACAGCTAACCAAGCTACCACTTTTCATCAAATTCAAATCACAGTAAAATCTCTTCTACACACAAACACATATGTGGTAGAGATTGTCTATAATCTGTACTTTCAGTAGAATCTGCTTCAATGAGTTATGAGTGACAAATAATATATATATAACTATACAGTAAAGAACGCCATGCTTTTGTTAGCACCAGTGACTTCTAAGGGCTGGGCGACCACTATAAAGCATTCCTTTCTGCACAGCTTCTTCACGGGTTTCCCTCATTCTCCCTGGGTGGGAGATTAGCCTAGCACTGCAGCGTGCAGGCATGCCTGCTGTAACATAACAGCTGCAGCCCTACAAGCCGCCCTCCCGCCCCTATTCCAGAGCCAGTCATGCATTCATAAGTTTCACGGTCGCAGCCTATGGGCCTCGCGCCATCTGGGGCCGCCAGAGCGGTGAGCTTGAGCCGTGGCCACAGAGGTCTTGATGAAAGTGGCAGGATAAACAGATACCTTACGTGCAGAAGGTGAGACAGCAGGACAGATTGAGCAGCAGGACGGTCAGAATGAGGTCACATTTGACAGGAAAAAAACTTGCCACACTTAAATGAACTCTTGCACCGTTCGCTCTTTAACCTTATCTGACCGTACATACATGAAAATGAGGCTAACTGATGCTTACAAAGGAGAAAAGGGTTGTATTTGAGGAGTGAGGAGAAGAACGCTCAGCTGCTCATCAGTGAATTTGTTTACTTTTTGTCAGGTAATCATAACCATATCATAGCACTGTACAGCACAAAACCCCACCTTTTGGTCACCAATTTTCAGTGGTGGACAGTAACTAAGTAAATGTAATTCGTTACTGTACTTAAGTAGTTTTTTTTCGTGTATCTGTACTTAAGTATTTCCATTTTGGGTGACGTTTTCCTTTCAGTCAAATATCTGACTTTTTACTCCGCTACCTTTTGAGAAATCTGTTGTTCCTTTTGGTTTCTGTGTGTATAAAAACGTAACATGTCAAAACGAAAGAAGCGCAAAGCCAGAGCACCAATCAGGGCCCAGCGGTCACTTTGTTCTGAGCTGATTTTGACCTGTTGGTCATACCGACCCAGTGCAGCACGCGGTTCAACGTCAGCGCAGCAGCGTAAAACTTTGGGAGAGTCTGTTCAACATAAATGATGAACTAACCTAACTTTGTGTAAATAGAGCTCAATATAGAAATATGTCCACATATGCAGTCGAGACTGACGCGGCTTTTTTCTGAATTTCTACAAACACCATTTCATTTTATAGTAAATGAGTTTGGGCTGGTTTATGTTTATGAACAGACGCCTACAGATCAACATAGTAAAGGAGCTCATCTGTGATCCTGAGTTTAAAGCCAGTTTTTATTCAACTTAAACTTGGAACTAAGTTGTAAATAATTCTGAAACTGAAACTTTGCTTGTGTGTAAAAAGTGATTTCAGAGCCACTCGGTTCTCCCTGATGGAAACTGTTTACCTTCAGTGTTTTGTGCTTCTGATCATTTTAATAGACGTCAGCGTCACTAATTAATGACGTTCTATTAAAAGACTGGTTTACCAAGAGAGACGCTGGAGGACTTTCACCTGAAATGAGCTCATGAAGCCAGTCTGGTTATAAAAATGATAACAGGACATCAGAGCCAGAATTACTCTTTTAGTACTTTTACTTTATACTTAAGTACATTTGAAGGCAAATACTTTAGTACTTTTACTCAAGTGGAGGTCTAAAGGGAGGAACTGCTACTTTTACTGAAGGAATATTTTACCTTGGGGGTCTCGACTTTAACTCAAGTACATGATTTGTGTATTTCGTCCACCTCTGCCAATTTTGCACCAAGCTGATGGCACCTGTCTTCCTCCTCTGATGCTGAACCTCAAATAGCTCCCTGCTCCCTACATAGTGCACTAGAAATGTAAATACTGGCTCCTGCATCCAAACAGTGCATAATATAACAAAAAATATATAGTCAACAACTTTGCATGTGGCACCACCAATCAAATTTTAGGACCGATAGGATCTGTAAAATTATATTATAGCACTTGCAGCTCGTAATTTCCACTATCTGAAATGGCAGTTAAGGGGAACTATGGAAGTCGAGACAAGACCTGAATGACCAATAAAACTCCTCATATGCTGGCCACAAATGCAAAGCAAAACCCCCATATGACAGCAAATCACACAGGAGTGGTGTTGCGCTGCATGATCTGAATGGGCGAGTCATCACAAGCAAATCTTACCTGTGACCTCATCAGAAACGTCTTATCTCGATGCAAAACACATCGAGATCACCCAGAAATGTGAACTGATGAAGTAAAAATGGAACTCTTTGGCAAAAACACCAGGTTTGTTTCGTAGATAAAAGGAACAGTACTTGATGAAAAGATCACCTGGCAACCTTTAAAGCACTGCGGTGGATCTATTATGACAGAGAGACAGATACTTTATTGATCCTGAAGGAAATTTATGCTTTGGGTTTATGTGGCAAGAATACTGGGTTCCATTAAATATCTGCAAAGGTGCCACAGTCAGTTAAGAAACTGAAGCCAAGGAGATCCTTGTTTCTACAACACGACAGTGAACTGCTCCAAAAATGAACTTGAACGCTTGAACAAAGCTTGAACATCATTCAAATCTATGGGTACAACCTGAACATGCTGTGAATAAAGGTGGCCCAGTAATATCGCAGAACTCAATCTATTGGCATTCCAGCCTTTCAGGTGTTCGTTCCATCTGAGTAACTTCTAAAAGTTTTTTCCTTTTTTGTTTTTAATGAAACATCAAGTAGGACTGGCAGCGTAATGGGCATATTTTGCACAGGCTTAGTCATCGCACACTGAAGTGGAGTGCGTCTACTGCGAGGTCGACTAAGCAATCAAAGCACAGGCTCCGTCTATGCTTGCCGTCTTCTGATGCTGTAATTAATTAGCGTGGCTTCCGTTTGATGAACGGTTGTTTGAAAATGTCTGAAACGCTGCCTTGCACCATTATGGGGTTTTGTGGAGTGGAGACGTTGCGTTTTGAAAGCTTGTGTTCATCAGTATTCATCTGGCATGCCGCCTGGACCTCTCTGAGCATTTAGTAGGACATCATGTAAGAAAATGTTTCCTGATGTCTTCACTGAGTCACACAGAGAGTTCCCGAAAAACATGAAAATATTCCAGAGATGCCATAGTTCTGAATCATGGAACTGCTTTACTTGAACTCTGCTACATAAGACTGACATAATCACGCCTTATGCATGTCATGGCAGCATGTCAGTCATTGTGATTATCCTATGGTCAGAAATGTGTAACATTACTCCTCCTACAGCTTTCAAGATAGAAGCATGAAACTTTGTAGTATTGTGGAGTCTATACCCAAATATGTTGCTTGTACTTTTTAAACTGCCTGGGCTTACAACATCCATTCAAATATGTGTTTTTCCCAAGGGAATGAATGGGAATGTCACTCATTCTGCTTACATAATATATAATGCTTATACATCTACTTCGTAATCCACCACAGTCAGTAAACGCTCCATATTCAAATGTTTTGGACAATCTTCAAATGATACTATTGTACTTGTATGCTAGCAACACCTTAGCAACCACATGGAATAGCACAGCAAAAGCTTACCAAAGCCTCAGAAAACACCTGAAACAACTACACCTTAGCAAACACTTGGGATAGCCAAGCAATGTCTAGCAACATCCTAGCAACCACTTGGGATATCATAGCAACAGAGTAGCAGTACTTTAGCAACTACCTGGGATAGCTTAGCAATTGCCTAACAACACCTTAGCAACAACCTGGGATACAACAGTGACAGCCTAGCCACATCTTAGCAATCACTTAAAATACCATAGCCGTGGCTTACCAACGCCTTAGCAACCACCTGAAACACCATAGCAACAGCATAACTGCACCTCAGCAATCACTTGGGATAGCACAGTAGTGGCTTAGCAACACCAAAATGCTAGTTTCCTGAAAACAATGGAAGCTGTAACAAAGAGAAAGAGCGGACACATTCAATTTAATGTGTAATGTGATGAATTAAATTTTGATTTGATTGATTAGATTTGAAATATATTATGTTTAGTCGAGGCTTCTGCGTATTTGTCTATTAAATATTTGTTTTATATATTTTACTCCAACTGAGAAATGAAAAACCTACCAAACCTTTGCGCAACACTCTATTTGCAAAATATCACAACATTTATGTTTTATCACTATCACCCAGTGCTAGTTACTGCTGTCATGGAATAAATGTGAAATTGAATTGTGCGAATCAATATAAAATTTGGCAATGCAAGTGAATAAGGAGTGGGACAGCGAGTCGGGGAGAGAAGAGGAATCAGAAACTGCTTCTCTTGTGGTTTTTGGTTTTTGGAGTTGGGAGACTGTGTGTGTGTGTGTGTGTGTGTGTGTGTGTGTGTGTGTGTGTGTGGTGTGGACGTTCACAATGTCTGATTGAATTTTCATGCTGAAATGCAGTAGATAGTGAAGGCCTGTATTACATCTAATACAGAAATGTAGAACTCTCTCTCCCTCTCTCTCTCTCCCTCTCTCTCTCTCTCTCTCCCTCTCTCCTTCTCTCTCTCTCTCTCTCTCTCACTCTCTCTCTCACACACTCACTCTCTCTCTCTCTATCTCTCTATCTCTATCTCTCTCACCACCTTGTGTGGCCAGATACTGGAAATGGAGTCCATGTGTGATGGTTTTCTAAGAAAGATAACAGAAAAGATATTGGAATCCATGGTCCTTGCACACATACAGATACTGGGCTTGATTTGTGCTGGAACAAGCCAGATTCAGATCCTATTTTGGCGTGTCCTGCACTTCACATACAAAATAAAGTTATTCAGCAATACAGTACAGGCCTATGATATAAAAAATTACATGTACTGGCAAAAATAACATTTTAGTCCACCGGCCTGACAGCACAACAGAATTACCCGTATGCTTGACAGTTGGCAAGGTGTTATTTTCATCAAATGCTTTCATTCTTTTTCTTCCCAACATGCATTATTGATTGTGGCCAGAGTTCAATTCAATTTACTTCATCAATCCACATCACCTGTTTCCAAAATGCCTTGGACTTATCTAGATGTTATTTTGCATATTTTAGTATAAATACTTCGTTCCCACTCTTAAACAAAGATTTCATCACTGCATCAGTCTCCAGGCCCTGGCCTTGGCAGGAGAAAAAAGACACACAGCAATGTTTCATGCTCAATTCAGCCTTGTAACCTACCAAATGTTGCCTTGTTAAAGCTTAATAAATGCATTACAAGTGTACTACAACACCCGTTATATATACGGATGCTCTGTTTATCCCTGATTCGACTGTTCAGAGAAGGCTCCCTTAAAAGAGTTTAGCTAAGGTGAAGTTCATTTCATTAATTTACTGGCTACTCTTGACTCGGTAAACAAGCTATTTGTTAAGTCGGCGTAAAAGGGAAAATTTGATGCGCTGCTCTTAAGAAACCTACCAGGTCAAAATTGTTCACAGCAATAGTGATGGGAACCAGACTGGAACCAGTTTAATGCCTCAAACCCCTTAAGATTCCAGGCTGGTTACATACTAAGGCTTATTATTTATTAACTTTATCACAAGATGTTCTTGCGTGATAGAAGAATGTAATAAAACTTTGGTCTTGCCAAGACATGTGTAGGTTTACTAGTTGATAAATAGTACATAAAATAGCTCAAGTTTCAATAGCTAAACATCTGTAGAGCTGCCCACGTGTTTAGAAACCAGAAATACACTTACATTTATGGCGTTTGGCTGACGCTCTTATCCAGAGCCACTTACAGTTTGATCATTTTACACAGGGAGGCGAAGGTGGTGTTAGGAGTCTTGCCCAAGGACTCTTATTGGTGTAGTGTAGGGTGCTGCCCTGGTGGGAGACTGAACCCCAGTCTATAGCATAGTAGGCAGAGGTGTTACCCACTACACTAACCAACCACACCAGGAAATACAGGAGGGAACATTGCTTAAGAATCTTGATCACAAACTCATCAATCCCATGATCCATTGAGACACCACACCAGCTGCCCTTTGCTCCATGTGATTTTTTGCTTTGTTTTTGCCTACAGCGAGAAATCCACGAATGAAGCGCTGCAGACACAGAAGCACTTACCACGTCTATAATCTGGAGCAGTGTAAGTCCCAGTTCCACCACTAGGGGCGCAGAGTCATTGGCTACAGGTCTCTCCAGCCGGTTGTAGTTGGTCAAAAGCTCCTTATAAAGCTTCCTCTGGTGTTCCCCCTGCAGAGAGTCTACAGAGAGGGACGTTGCGTAAAGAAACAGAAAGAAAGAATGACAGGAAAACGTATCAAATAAGGCCTTAGAGGACACCGGAGAAGCAGAAGGTCATGGGTTAAGCAATTAATTAATAGCTCCTCTAATGGTTTGACTGCTACAAGCTTTGATAGACAGCACAGTAATTGAGACTAATTTGCTCAGGGAAGGAGCCGCTCTACTCTAGACAGGCATGTGCTGATAAAAGACAGACAAAAGAGAAGGAAAAGGATAAGAAGATCAAAGAAATATCACAGGAATATTATTCTCTGAACCTTTAGCTACTTTCAAAATGTTCAAAAAGTGCAGTTATGCAGCCTAATGTATTTTCAGTCCACCACATAACACTGACATAACCATGCCATAAACATGTCATAACATGTTATATGCTGCAATGAGCCATCATGACAGATTAGGTCAAATAGTCATTTTCCCCTACTGTTCATTTTTATGAAATAATATATGATGTTATGAGGGCTGAATAGAGTAAAGAACAAACATTAACATGACGTCCATTTCTGTTAATAGTAACAAGACACTGAACAAAATCTGTCGTAACAACTTATTACAGCAACTGACATGACATGTTTAGGTCAGTGTTTTGTTGAAGGGGAGTAAAATGTCAATAAAGTATGCATTCATAAGAATTAACAGGAATTTAAAACAAAGCTTTAAAATGAAAGTGATAGGGAAAATAATCACATACTATTAAAATATGCAAACAGTGGGGGCTAAAAAACTGAGACCACTAGTGAAAATGTTTCTATTTTGTATTGTTCTCTAATTTAATAGAAAGACTTTTTTTTTTACAAACTTTGCTAGCATAACAGCTTGAATGAAAAGTAGAATTTTTGAAATTTTAACGTGAATTTCAGAATTTCTTAACAGGTATCAGTATCTTAGTCAGCGTCACAAAATTGCTTTGACCCCAAAGGATTTGTGTAAAAAAAAAAAAGAAAAAAAAGAAATATAAATATGGTAAGCAAGATAAGAAACAAGCCAGCAGTCACAGGTAAAGAGTTGCAGGATGACCCAAAAACAGCAGAACCAACTGTTAGTTAGACAGAGAACAACAGACCATTTTTATGCACTACATGCTTCAGTACTTGGTTGCCTGGCTTCTTAGTTTATGTGGGCTCAGCTTTGTGGCTGAGCTGTTATTGCTCTGAGGAACTTCCATTTCACAATTATAGCACTTACAGTTGTCTGGGGCAGATCTAGCAGGACAGAAATTTCACCAACTGACTTATAGTAGAGAAGGTGTCCTATGACAGTGCCACGTTTAAAGTCACTGAGCTGTTCAGTATGATTCAATCTACTATTACTCTGTCTAACATTTAATTGCAAAAAAAAAAACCCCAAAAAACAGCTGTGACCAGTTAATGTGGCTGTACATGGAACATGATGGGACTCTTGGCACTGGAGTGAAAATTGGGATGTTACTAATGTTAGTGGTGCATTTAACAGATGGCATTGTGTTGCTAAAGTGGGGCAGAGTTATATAAATGCAATCTTCTCTGTTTCAGATGGGACCTGATAGGGCAGAGCGAAAAGCTTCATTGACACTCATAGTGAATGTGAAAATGATCAGATTAAGGAAGTTTTTGTGTGTATATGTTAGTGTGTGTGTGTGTGTGTGTGTGTGTGTGTGTGTGTACCGATTCTGTCTCTGAATTATTGCAGTCAGCCAGAACACATCCAGGCATGCAGCTCGAACTAAATCTATTTAACATGAGGAAATCCTTTAGTGAATTTGCTGACGCTAGCATACTGTGAACCCATGTGACATTAATGACTACGGTCACCTTCACATACCTGGAGTGTAATGAAAAGTATTTCCGATGAGGATTGAATAGTCCTGGTAATAGGAGCACTAACCTTTCAAAGAAAACACACTGTTAAGTTCTGAAGGTCTTCTTTTTGTCTGCAGCGGAACATGATGTCCCTCAGAGTTGAGGCCTAGGCCCATTTAAGTTCTTTCGAGTAGTTTCAATAAAGCTGGAAAGCTGATATTAAGCTGTTCACTAACTTCAACGATAGAGGTTTTAAGTAAATATTTCTATATAATTCATTTGATTATCCTCAAAAATTAAGTTTTCACTGAGCTATAATTCTGTAAAGAATAATAGGAAATGTTATGCATCTGTTATAAGTGTGGGTGTATGATATAGTTGGGGAGTTCAGACAGCTTAAGGGCTTTCCCTTATTTTTTAATCATGATATTGGAAGGAAAAATGTCTTATATAGATATAATTACATTTTTTTTTAAACTTCAAGAAGGTAAAAATGATCACTTTCATCACTTTTTGTATTTTATTTCACATTTTGTAATTTCTTTCATTTCAGTAATTCACTTAGCACCACCCTATCAACTATCTGCAGCAACTACCCAGTAACACCATAGCAACCACTTTGGATACCATAAAAAGCACTTAGCAATACCACAGCAATCATATAAAACACCATCGCAACTGCATAACAACACACTAGCAACCATCTGGGATACCATTGCAACCAACTGGCAATGCACTAGCACTACCTGGAACATCTAAGCATCTGCTTAGCAACACTCTAGCAACCTAGCAACCACTTAACAGCATCCGAGCAATTGCCTTGAACGCAATAGCAACACCATAACAACCACCTGGTATACACACCCGAATAACATATGACCTACTTTGCAACCACCTAAGATACCACAGCAACCACCAAATAAACCCTTAGCAATACTGTGGAATTATATGAGTAGAAAAAAGTCCAGACTTCAGACACAGAACATGTTGGCTGACTGGGAAGACAGAAAACTGCACTTAGACTTCTTTGGTGAACTATCACTTCAAGGACTACACCAGCGTTGGCACTCAGGCCATGAAGGACACTCCAACAAGTGAGTCAAACAGCAGTAGCGCCGATGCTCCGCTTATGCAGTCAATATACGGCTCTTTCTCTTCTTGCTTTAAGACGAGGAGGATCGCGGCCTTTACACGGTTCCAGCAGGATTGCTGGCCCAGCCATGACTTTTAATTGGCAAGGTTAAAACCCTTTTGGCTCACATTTCATCGCTTGTTCTAACCATCGCTCTCCCTCACAGCCTGCTCGGCTCGTGACTGAGTCACATTAGGCACCGTTACGGACACGTACCTCGCAAACGAAGTGAGGCAGAGTAATCAGAAACACAAACAGCCGCGCAGAAAACAGACACACGAGCAGAACAAAGGACAAATATATGGTCAGAGGGGTCTAAAGCGCCATGGAACTGCATGCATTTCAACAGAAGCAAACAAAGCATATATGTAAACAAAGTAAACAAAGCTCTGCATGTAAACAAACAATGCATACATTTAAACACTGACATTCACAGCATAGATATACAAACATCTCTCAGGGGGAGAGTGGAGTGTGTGTGTGTGTGTGTGTGTGTGTGTGTGTGTGTGTGTGTGTGTGTGCCAGACACACCATACAACACTTTTACTGTGTTTCTGCTGGAACTGCTTTTACAGTCCAGGACAGCCAATCAGAACAGAGATCTACACTCACTGGCCACTTTATTAGGTTCAATTGCTTGTTAACACAAATAGCTAATCAGCCAATCACACGGCTGCAGCTCACTGCATTCAGGCCTGTAGAGGTGGTCAAGACGACTTGCTGAAGTGCAGACCGAGCATCAGAACGGGGAAGAAAGGGGATTTAAGGGACTTTGAACGTGGCGTGGTTGTTGGTGCCAGACGGGCTGGTCTGAGTATTTCAGAAACTGCTGATCTGCTGGGATTTTCACGCTCAACCATCTCTAGGGTTCACAGAGAACGGTCCGAAAAAGAGGAAATATCCAGTGAGCGGTCAGTTGTGTGGACGAAAATGCCTTGTTGATGTGAGAGGTCAGAGGAGAACGGGCAGGCTGGTTCGAGATGATAGAAAGACAACAGGAACTCAAATAACCAACCAAAATCTCTGAGGAACGTTTCCAACACCTTGTTGAAAGTCTGACACGAAGAATTAAGGCAGTTCTGAAGGCAAAAGGGGGTCCAGCCTTTTACTAGCTAATAAAGTGGCTGGTGAGTGTGTTATGTCCTCTCTACAGAAATAGAGGTTTAGGCTTAAACAGGTGAAGACTAACATCTGGCTGTATCAGAACCACACAGTGCAGTATGAAAAGTTTGAGATGCTGTTTAAAGGCATTATTTGATTTTAAAAATATGCGAAAGCTGGATTTAGATGTAATTTGATTGACAGTTGATTATTTCGTTAATATATCGCTGCTGTTGGAACAAAACTTCATATCTCTAAAACGGTAACTTTACGGGAGAAGGAAAAAACATACTTTAGTTTTAATGTTTCGGACTCTCAACATGATGTAATTTGGTCAGTTTTGGACGGATATTTTTTGGGCTTGGACAGAATTTTGTCAGACTTGTGTTGGGCTCAGAAAGAAGTGCCAAGCTCAGGTCAGTTTTGGACTTTCATTTGACAATGTGGTTTGGATTGAGTACTGACTCAAAGTCCAATGCTGTGTATCGGGTCAGTTTAGCACAGAATTTTGCTGGGTTTGGTAGGAGCTTTGGCATAATTTTATCTGGCTCAAGTCAGTTTTGGACTTAAAACATGACGATGTGGTTTGGGTCAGGTATGGACAGAATTTTGCCATTCTTGGTTTGGGCTTGGACAGAATTTCATTATACTTGGGTCAGTTAGGACTCAAAATGTGATGGTATGGTTCGGGCTGGTTTTGGACAGACTTTTTTGGCCTGGGACAGAATTTTGTTGGGCAGTGGGTCAGTTCATTGAGAATTTTGTCATGCTTTGGTCAGGTTTTGAAAGAAATATGTTGGGCTTGAGTTGAGCTCAGAAAGAACTCAGGTTCTGGCTCAGGTCAATTTTGGACTTAAAACAATAGTATGGTACAGATTGGGTTTGCCCTCAAAATGACTTACTACATGATGCTGGGGTTCAGGCCGGATTTGGACAAATGTTTTTGGCCTTGGACAGAATTGTGTTGGGCTCAATTCGTGTTTGGAAAGAATTTTATCAGACTTGGGTCGAGTTTGGACTGAGTTTTGTGGGCTTAGGTCAGATTTAGACAGGATCGTGCCATGCTCAGGTCAGTTTCGGACCAAAACATTCTTTCAGATTGGGTTGAGATTCAAAATGCGATGCTTTGATTCAGGTTGGGTCTGCTTGGACAGAAAGTTCTCAGATTGTCTTCACATTCAGACCAAAATCTAACTTGATCCCTTTATCTGAACGTAGTGCTGTGTAGTGTGAAAATGAAATAGATTTTGCTCAAAGTTTTAAAACATTTTAAACATTTGCACACATCGAACAACGACCGCCTCCGGGGCTGTTGACCAGCAGGTTGCCGGTGGAAATTGGACTACTGTAGGTCGAAGACCATCAAAGAGGAGAGGAGGAAGGCTGGTTAGAAGGGAGCAGCCAAAAGAAGAAGAAGAAGAAGAAACATTTGCACACATCTGCTTCTCAGAAAAAAAAATCATTACATGTACCGTCTCTTCTCCTAAGCCTGTGTCTTCAAGTATCATGACACCTATGAGGTCAGCAGGACCTCCAGGAATCTGAGCTGTTCTGATGAGGTGTGGAAAATGAAACCGCTCTGTATTGATGTTTATGCTAATGTGGTGGACGAAAAAGCAGGCAGGGCTGAATAAGGCCACTGTGATGGCGAGTCTGAGGAGGAGGACAGATAGAGAGAGTGTGAAAAGCTAGAGAACAGGATGCAGTGGTTGAGAGGGGAGCTGAGAGAGGGAGAGAAGAGACAGACAGAGAGATAGAGAAGGACAGGGCACAGGATGGGCACAGACTTTAAAAGGCAGGGAGCGAGAGAGGCCCTGTGGTGAGAAGACTTGAAAGGAATAGAAGGAGAGCCCAATAAAAACCCACATGGGGACAATGTGCACCTCTTCATCTCTCCTGCCCCATGATATCATCTTCTGATGGAAGGAATGTGTGTGCGTGATGGTCGCTCACTCTCCAGGCCTTTTACGGGGGCTTATTTCACTCTAAGTGAGATTATTCCAGACCAACTTAAAAGCTGAAAGCCCAGATCAGAAACTCCAGACCCATAAATTGACCCTAATCTTGGTGCGAGGATGTAAGGGGGGTGGGGGGGGGGACAGACGCAATATTTCCTTCCCTCTCCGGCGTGGATTATTCGCAAATCATTTTATATGGGAACCTGATCAGCAGCGAGATATTCTTTTATTCAACCATTAAATCAGTCAGTTTTATAACACAATGGGTATTTCTCATGATGAAAAGAGGGCGAGAGAGAGAGACAGAGAGAGAGAGAGAGAGAGAGAGAAATCCCTGCAGAATAAATGGGTCAGTGCTCTCTGTGTAGGATTGTGTTCTACTCCAGCTTAGCCCCCTTTAAAGGCTTGAATGACTAGCACATCCCTCTATCCCCGCGACAAAAAAAAAGGAGTGGAAAAAAACGAAACGCAATCTCCGCAATTGATTCACTCGATAAAAGCCAGATTGAAGGCACAAAAGGGAGAGCAGAGGTTGCTCCGACACATTTTCCTGGAATGCAACTAGGCCTGTGCTCTTTCTAGAACAGTGCACGCTCACAGGTGAAATAGCTTTAGACTTTCAACATCAGTTAAACGCTTTCAACGTCCGTTATTACCCCCCAAAGGAGCCTAAACCCATAGCCTGTCCCCAGACCAGTCCTCATGCAGTCTGTGGTCTTACTTACATGACACAGTTGATCAAAAACTAAATAGAATATCCTTTTTTCCAGTATTGATTGTTTCCACTCTCTGCCTTTATTACAGCTTCCATGCTTTTCAGGAGACTCACTTTCAGTTTTTCTAAGAAATCTGCAGACACGCCTCCAAAGTTCAGTCTTAGAAGCTGGTTGCACTTTCTGTTTCTCATAATCCAAATAATCCCAAACACATTCAGTGATGCTGAGGTCTGGACTCTGAGGTGGTCAGTCCATAGTTCTAGCAGCTTCTTTGTTTGATCTGCAAATTTTGCTCTTTTTAATCTATTTCCTTTTCACAGTAAGGGCTTCTTGACAGCTACACATCTTCTTAGTCCCCTAGTGGTAGACCAGGTGTTTCAGGTGGTTGTTAAGTCCGTCTTCTCTGTAACTTTTATTCATTTTTTGAACTCCAGTTTGTTTTTTCACTTACTTTCTTTTCACTGCCCTCTTTCTTAACCCTGTAATACCCCAGGCGTGTGTTACCTAATAATTATTACTAGTTTATTAGCTTATTATTACGTAATTGCTGTGACTTTAATGTAAATTGGCTGAGCTATTCTTAGGTTACAGAAGTGTGTAATAAGACTGGCCATTTAAGGGATTAAGCAAATACAAGTGGATTGGCTAGTATCTAATCTTCTCACAACCTAGCCATTGTTGGAAAAAAAACTTTTTATATGAAAAAAATATTTTACATTTTTGAAATAATTTGAAAACGCATGTTGGCTTTTATATTGTGTATACGTTTCATGAAGTACGGACCAAAATAAATGGCCAAAAATGACTTGGAAAAACATCTGGTTCCATTGACTTACTTTGAAAGTAAAGTATGTTTTTTCCTTCTCCTGTAAAGTTGCCATTTTGGAGATACAAGGTTTTGTTCTGACAGCAGCGAGATATATCAATCATATTTTATTTTCTGTATGATTCATAACGAGAGAAAGTGACTAGCACATAAACTCTACCTGTATTATAGTAAGCATGACGTTTGACACGTGAGGATCTTCCGAATGCAGTAAAGAAAGGGGTGGTCAGATATGCCGGCCACTGATACAGACCCTTTTCTGTGCAGTGTCCTCAGAAAACACGTGGCATTTCATTGCTGTCATAACAAAATCTCATAACCACTTTATAAGTTTTCCCTTTCTACATCCTTTGATTCTCAGCTGCCCTTTGCATTGTGTGAACATTTCATGAGAAATATTACAGTCACTTGCAAAAACATGCAAGACAAACTTCATTATATGAATCATATTAGCCTTCATAACCTTCTAAAGTCACAGGAAACGTAAATAATGCCTCACATATATTTTAAATGACAGTGGAATCATTTGGGGAAGAAAATTTGCTTTAAATTGTGTTTTAGCTGGAAAGAAATAAAAAGTCATGATTCACAGTCTACTCATACACTGTAAACAAACAAACAAACAAACAAACAAACAAACAAACAAACAAACAAACAAACAAACAACAACAAAAAGGTCCAGAAGCAGAGGTGCCAAACACAACCTGTTAATTAATAGTAAAAGTGTTTTCTCAATGATGATTTGATTTGTTAGAAATGCTGTATTTTACTGTAATTCAACAGTTTTACTACACTGTAACAAAGAACTGGCACAGTGCTGTAAAATTTAATAGGGTCAATAAAAAAAAACAAAGTTAAATGCTTGAAAATAAAACACTCATATCGCTGCTGTTGGAGCAAAACCTTGTATCTCCAAACTTTACAGGAGAAGGAAAAAAAACATTTTATTTTAATGTAAGTCAATGGAACCAGACATATTTACTAGTCATTTGGGGCTGGTTCTGTTGGTTCTTTCATCACAAAATTTACATACAATATAAAGGCCAACAGGCATTTTCAAATGATGTCAAAACTGAAAAACAATGAAACATTGAGATGTCAGGCTTTGTTCCGACAGCAGCTTTAAACTGTATTTAACAGTTTATTTCCAAAAACAAAAAGAAAAAGTAAATGCACAGATATTTGCATTTATTGTAATGGCTGGTACTGTTATTATTATTATTATTGAAATATACTGTATGTCAGAATAACTAGTTGAAATTTTTACCATCACTGAGAAAACATATTTTTACGGTTAATGAACCAGTTTTGTCTGTCACTGGATTTTACTTCTTTGTTTACCAGCAGTGTTAAATTACAGTATATGTATGCTTTATTTACAGTACATTTAACGTCTGTGTATTTTCAAAAAAGTATTGACTATTGAATTTTACAGTACTTTCATAGTGAGATTTTTCTTTCACTCTTTGTTATTTTGTTTTTGATTATGAAAAAGCATTTTGTGAATTTGCAGGACATTAGCAGCAGCTACAAAACAAGACTTCTAGACCATAAATAAAGCTATTCCTACACCAACCATGAAAAAACAGGTGGATGAGTCTAAACACAGTCCTGGACCATCCAGACGCTTTGCAGAGCTTCCTAGCACTTGTTGACTGCCCTTTAGTATAATGTCCACAGCCCTGTCTGCATGATATATAACAGTCTATGGTCACTTTTATAGGCGAAATAGGCCGAAACCTCTGAGGGTTGAACTTCAGAACATTTTGTCCTTCTGCTAAAACTTTCTTTTCTGACATCAACAATAAATAGACTGGGTGACTTGCTTTATGTGTGTTGCCGTGCTGACGCCCCTGAATAACCATTTGTAACTGTAAAATATTTCCGAGGGGGTAATGTTTGGAGCACCAAACAAGGGAGACAATTCAGAACGTCAGTGGGCTCCCATTGAGCTCCATGCCAGGGACAGGATGATTCAGTATTAAAAGGCAATGCTGAAAGCTTTTGGGGCCTGGCTCGGGTCTGTCCCGCACAGATAATACAGACCGCAGCGAAAGATTCTCCCCTGCTATTGTCTGAGGAGCTTTTGAGGAGCAAAATAGTGACAGCTATTATTCCACAGTTTATAGCCCGCGACAGAGAGTTAAAAAAGCATGTGTGCGTGTTTATGTGCTTGTGTGTGCGCTCGCTCTGGAGAATTGCTTCTATTTCCAGTGCATTCAGGGCTGGAACGTGTAAAACAGCTGTTCTTGTATTAGGCAATTATGAAAGTCAAACAGGAGAAGGAGAGGCTGCTCTTGTAGCACAGATACCGATGAAATAGTTTTCGTGGTCAGTGAGCGCAACCGGAACACGGCAAATGACAACAAACACATGCGGCGAGTCCATATTGCAATTTCTACCCAAATGACTCCAGAAAGAAAGGACTGATGTAATCAGTAGAAGCCCAAACCAAACATTACCTTCAGAATGCTTATGTATATGTATGTATATTAGGAGCTAGATTGAGTTTTGCTTTGCATACAGTAATAAATCACAAAGCAAGTTGCTAAAATTCTGAAACTTCCAGAAACATTGCGACAGCACGGATGGTGAATTGCAATACGATTTCAGATTATTTAGTGCCATGACCTTCTCATATATCTTGACCCTTAAAAATAAAGCCTCTAAATTTGTATCTTGGATTTGGCTTGGTCCTGAGCAGTAGAGCCCAATCCTCGCCCTGGAGATCTACCACCTTGCATAACTAAGCTCCAGCCCTGATCGAACACACCTGATCCAGGTAGAAAAGGCCTCCAGGAGCATCTAAATATTAAAACCAGGTAATTGAAGAGCATAATACACGGGTTCCTCTAAGCAGCTGGCTGAGGATCTGAAAATGAAACTAATTGAAGCTACCTTGCTGAGAAAGGCTGTCAAAGTGCTTCCAGCTTGCAATGTCCACTGTCTGAATTGTAAGAAATGACAAGAAATTGCAGGAAATGACTTGAAGTGAAAGTGAAGGAAACACCTGGAAGACCAAGAAAAGAACTGCTTGTATCATGACCAGAAAGGCAAAGCAAAACCCCCATATGACAGCAAATGAAATATGACATGCATAGAAGAGTCATCTTGAAGAAACCTTGCCAACAGCCTCATCACAAAAGTTAACATCTGACCTGTAAAAGAACATCTAGATATGCAAGAGGCATTTTGGAAACAAATGTTCTGGAACACCTTGAACACAATAACCAAGGTATGTTTGGATAAACGGGAACAGCATTTGATGAAAGGAACACCTTGCCAACTGTTAAACCGAACGTACTATTCTATGGGACAGAAGGTACTATGAATCTATTAGGTAGTCAGTGGCTCAGGAAACATTGCACAGGTAGATGGAGGAATGAATTCCACTAAATATCAACAAATTCTGGAAACAAATGTGACACAGTCAGAAAACTGAAAAGAGGCTGGCTTCTACAACATGACAGTGACTCAAACTGTGCCTCAAAGTCTGCCATGAACCACATACACCAAAGCTTTTAAGTTGGCCCTCACAGTCCCTTGACCTGAACACCACTGAACATCTTTGGGTAGATTCTATGCAAGCAAGAAAACGGCAGATCTATAAGCGTTCTGCAAGGAGGAGCAGGTGACAATTCCTAAAACAAGAACAGAAAGACTCCTAGCTGGCTATAACAAACAACTGCAAGCCGTGATATCTGCCAAAGAGAGTGCTACCACTGTAGTAGGATGTACCAACTTATGGATTAAGAAATTTAATCAAATATAAAAAAAAATGCAATAATATTTGCTTTTTACAGGCCACTGCCAAGGTTTATGTTTACTTCCTTTCACTTCAAAAGCCAACAAAATCTGTAATTTGGGGCTTTCCTGTATGTTTATTCCGTAGGAACAATAGGAAATATCCTCCAGCCCTGTCACACTTCAGCCACAACAAAGAAAGACTGCATCTCAGGGTGTGCTGACAGTTTCATCCATCAGAATTTATCCTGTCCCGGTCATGGGCCCTCTGCTCTGGACCATTTGGGGTTTTTTTGCGAATCCACTCACACACAGTTCTTAACAATTACCTGACCAGTTAAACCATGTGAACTAATGAAGGTGTAGCATTGATAGAGCACTGGAGTTACTTTGAAATACTGTTAGTATCTCAGATAACCTTGTGAAAGAAAAAGCTTTCTGTATATTTCACTCAAAATCTGCACTAAAACCCGTCCTTGCCCAAAGGATGAGTGTGCCCCAAAAAGTGGCCCTGTTCAATCACCATTAAACCACTGGTAGAGTCTGAAGTGTAAGTGATGATAGTCATTGTGCTACAACACTGGGGAAAGTGCTTCTTCCTACACTGTGTTGTTAAACTTGTGGGAAAGAAAAGTACCCAGGCTTTTGAACAGACATGCTCATAGCCTTCATTCTTTTGTAGAGTCATCAAAGCAGGAAAAACACTACACTTTGTATCAGGCCCTCAAGACCTGAGAACGAGGACCATTGGTAGAAGACTTTTTAACCCCTTAAAATCCCAGGCTTACTATATACCAAGGCTTATAATTCAGTAACAGCAGGGGTATTTACTGAATTAGGGTATAGAAGTGTGTATTAAAACATGGGCCCTGGCCATTTAAGGGGTTAAACTGCAGGTTTATTTAGCTGTTTTTAAAATAAATACAGTTACTGCTGTGAATTATTCAGCAACTCTTAGACGATATTTTATCCTTCTAGTGATAAATTTCATCACAATACACTTTTCTAAGCACAAACAATGTTCTAGAAAACAGCAATGGGTACTTAAAGAACATTACACAACACTTAGTTAAGGCCACGAAAGCTGATTGGTTGCAGTTTTCTAACAACAACGCTTCTAAGCAGCGATGTCTCAGCAGAGTTATTTCGCTATGGCGAAATATCAGCGCAGGTTTTTCACAATGACTGTATCACTCGGCTGAGATGCCGTTGCTAAGCAACGACTTTGACAGCTGTAGGAGACGCTCAAGCCGTTTGAACGTTTTTACTTCTTACTTTGCCGCAAACAGAAAATGGACACACATTTGACTGACAGCCCATTTGGTCAGATTCTGAGGATGGGACTAAACTAAATTCCCAAACTGTCAGTTGGTCTTTGTGGAGCTGGAGAACGAATAGCCGGCTGTGCAGCGAGTGAGCGGAGCTCGTTACTCTGACGTACTTGTTAAGGAACTATAATTTAGTTTGCTGACATTAAAACAAATTAAACACTGTGTTCACGGCCCAGTTTATTCATTTCTTACTTGATTTATTTGTAAATAAATATATGTATATGCCGTGATGTTACTTCGTGATAACTGACCAACCACATGCTTCATTATCAAGAGAGCATAAATAGTCCTGTTTAAGTGGATTCACAGCAGTGCAGCATGTAAATGACTAAACAATAAGAGTTTTTAAATATACTACCAGCACATTTTGTATGCATTTCAAAATATTGTAATATTTATTGAGCACCATTAACATTTCTTGCATACAGGGTTTTTTTCTATATAGCCCACCCCTACCTATGAACAACAACAACAGCCAGTGATGTCACAGTATCACATTAAAACTGCATATAAATTGCAATAAAAATTCTAATCACTGTATATAGCCACAGTATAGCGTATAGAGTAATACACATGTAGCTACATTAGGGGAAATGCAGAAAAAGACATCCTTATACTGAATGGCTAAACCGCATTTGTGAATGAGTTTATCATGTTGCATAAGGTTGCGTGAGGTTGCATAAACCTTCTCACAATTAGAGGAAATAAAAAGGAACAGCTGACACTTTTGGGTTTTTTTTTTTTTTTGGGCAAATCTTTATAAGGACCATCTTGGTCCAATTAGGGCAAGCTGCCACTCTATATGGGGTAAGAAGTCCCCCTGGTGAATCTTGCATTTGTCAAGTGTTTAATAAGCTTTCACAAAAGACGAATCACAAGAAATATGAAAAAAAAAAAAAGTTTCTTCTCAAAACCAAATGTACCGCTCCCTCCACAATCCCCTCATCATCATACACGTTACAGCTTTTCCTGCATAACATATAAATGCATAATTCACTACTATCCAAATCCAGGGCAATACATTTCAAGAATGCAGTGATTTTTCTGAATAGTTTAGAATTATTAGACCCTAGTCATTCAGTAAATCTGTCCAGATTAAATTCTGGCCTCATCATTTGATCAGGAGAGAAAATAAGAGGAGGGCCAGCCCAACTGGGGGGTATTGATATCTCCAATACTTTCGGATATGTAGATACAAATAGAAGTATGAAGAAATCCTCAGCGTTTAAAGGGTTAAACAAGTGTGATAAAACCGTACAGCAATGTTCAGCATTTAGCTGTGCTGACCAGTTGCAGATCCAGGGAAAACACATGTCCAGCTTCCCCACACTCTACATGTGCCTAATATCCTGAGCTTTTCCACTCAACACATTAAAACCTATATAGAATACCAGCTGGGAAAATCCTCCGTCTATCTGTTGAGATGAGGTATAATCTACACATACCTCGTTCCTCCACTCACAAATGGAGTGGACGGTGGGGTATTTGAGGTGAGGAGTCAGAACATGATGTGATGTGACAGCTGGGAGTGTTAAGGTTGGCAAAATGTTAAAAATAAAAGTGCTGAACTATCAGCTAAAGCATCCATCCATCCATCCATCCATCCACAAGTTTTAAACGACAGGCCTGACACAGCCTCAGTGCTCACACCAGCACTTAGGCAACTATTTTGTGAAACTTTTTATTTTACAGGGTTGATACAACAAAAAAAGGGAAAAAGATAATGCAGCTTCATTTGTTTTCTGTGGTGTCATTGTATTAAGGCTAATCAAACCATTATGCTTTCTATTAAGCTCCGCCTTATTTTCTCAAGCCTCGAATCACTTCAAACAACTATGGCTATCTGTGGTTTTGTGCTTAATGATTAGGTCCACGTTTTTGAGTTCTGTGACGTTTTTAATTGTCTTTACAATATCAGCTGTATGATTTTATCTCAGTCATGTTGTCTTGTTTAAGTCTGGCCACTGCGGCAGTACGCTTTAGCCTAGAACGATTAAGTTTGGGTTTTTAAGTTTGATGTGTTGTTTTCCCTCACCTTTGTACACCTCAGCTGTTTGAGTTGTTTAAATTGTCCTGGCAAGGATGCTTTATAGTCTTTAAAGTAAAGGGTGCTGCAGTGTTCACTGTGTTTATGTAAATCCAGTGTTCTGGTTAATTGCCAGAATATGGTGATATTACCACAAGGAGGAAGCCTAGAAATAGGTTGGGTGATGATTGCACTGCTGTCAGGAACAGACGACAGTCTGAGAAAATGACAATAGCGTGTTTGGACGTTTGGCATCTACCCACTTTTTCACAGGCCTACCCCATCATTTATTTCTATGCCACGGCCGTGAACCAGTTAGATTTCACTCCTCTCCAAACCACAAACCTGCAGTGCTGCCACATGTCAAAATGGGATCCAGCTGGAATCAAAAGTACTATTAGCCACAAATGTACAGATCAACTCAGCACTAATGTAGCTGTCACTGGCACAATGCTCATGTTATGTAAGTTAATGGAAAATTGTGTAGACCAAGCATATGGTGGCAGATGCACCATAACACATCTAGGTTCATCTCAAAGTAATATAAGACAGACGTGGCCCCCAGCACAATATCTAACAAGGCTGCGGAACATCACACAAGACGTTTCCACTGATCGCTATCAAAGTGCTGTAATCTCAAGCTTAATGCACATTTAGCTGAACGATTCTGAAGCTGTTTGGTTGCATGTGATAAACTCTTCAATGATGCTATAGAAGAACCACCTTTGGTTCCCTAAAGAACCTTTCAGGGGATGGTTCTTTAAAGAACTGCCTTTATAAAAGACATATGCTGGTATGAAGAACCTTTTCGGGGTTTCTATACCATGTAGAGCTTTCTACTAGAACCCTACACCCAAGCCAAGAACCATTTAAAAATCTTTTTATTTTTAACACTGAAGCCCAAAAGTGTGCTATGTGCAGCTGAACCAACAAATTCATTGCGTGAAACCAATTTCTGACCCCTAACTCTTTCCAGACTTGTGATTATTACATAATCAAACTAAATGAGGTTTGTCAGTCAAAGCGCTGACACTCTGCCTCTATTTGATTCACAGCTATTACTTACAGGACTGATCTAACGATTGGCTCGATCACAGTTCAGGGGGAGGATATGTACATTAAACACTCTAAACATTCTCTGATTTTGTTTTAAATGGTAAAGGTCCAGACAGCTCTGTGAAAAAACGACATGTCTGCCTGAAGACAATTTAAAGTGGGTATTTTAAGCAGCTGAAATTAAAACCAGTCCAGTCTCTGGGCTGCCAGATTGCTGTACCACACTGATGAAAACCCCCACACCTCAATGACTCTGAGTTTGAAACCTTTAAATGAAGTCTAGAATTTCTCTCCCACATCAAGTAAGAGCCAGTCAAGCCTGAGATGTGTCCACATAGGCATGACCCTCACAGGGAATCACAGGATTACTGGCTCACTGCCATTTAAAAGCAATAAAAAGTATACAATCTTCCCCTTTAAGCCAAACGAAATCAGTCAGCCAAGACACGTCTGGTGTCTGAAGTTTTCCTCCTGGAGTTATGATGCTAATGTAGCTAACCAGAAACGGAAGTCTAGAGTATCCCAATTAGTATCATGCACACTGCATTCCTAAACTATCTCACATTTGCCTCGAACCCTGAATCTAGTTCTGACACTATATGACACACTGATATCTATAAATAGACAAAAGTATAGGTTTCAAGATCACTACTGATTCAATGCATGCGCTACATACAACTTCACTCAGCTACTAGTCCAGTGCCAAGAGTTGGCTAAAGGGATATAAAGCTCCCTAACATTGAACTGTGGAGCAGTGGAACTGTGTTCCCTGGAGTGATGGAGCTCCATCCAGTACCGTTGGGTTGAACTGTAGTGATCCAGAACTGATTATTCAACATCAGCACCATCCATCCATCCATCCATCCATTTTCTAAGCCACTTCTCTGTCAGGGTCGCGGGGGGGGTGCTGGAGCCTATCCCAGCAGTCTTCGGGCGGAAGGCAGAATACACCCTGGACAAGTCGCCAGTCATCATCAGCACCAGACCTCACTAATGCTTTTGTGGCTGAATGCAATCAAACCCTCACAGCAATGATCCAACATCTAGGGTAAGGCCTTCCCATAAAAGGAGAGGCTGTCACTGCCGCAAAGAGGGGACTCTCTCTGTTGATACCCTTGATTTCAGAAGAATCTTTGAGTGGCGTCTACAAACATTTGGACATGTGTAGAGCCACACAGGTGCAACTTTAAGCCCCTCTGATGAGTGGTGAAATGTCCAGTCCACAGGTTTAGTCCCCAGGGCCAACGTCATGCCCCTCTGATGACTCTATTGCCCCTTCAACAAATATAAGACACCTTCCATGGTTAGTCTGTTTTGCAATTTGGTCAGTTTTTGCAAGTTGTTGCTTTCTTTAATAGTTCAGTTCAGTTTGAGACTGTAATTTCACGTTTGATACTAAGGGTATTTAGATAAACCTCTGAGGATTTTGAACTTGTACACTTTTCATCCTGTTTTTCTCTGTCGCTTTTGTGTAAATGGAACAGAGCTGACCTTCTTAGCCGTGGCCCAAATGCCGAAACTCTCCTGGACCAGCACAGGAATTTTGCTGATGTGTTTTTTTTTCTCAGCTCTATTGATCTTTATCACTTCAAAACACAAGTGGAGCAGCAAAAGATGAAAGCAGACATACAATAAAGAAGATTAAATATTGATTTGCGTCATGCACTAAACTTTCTTGGGTGGGCGTTGCCCAGAGGCACCCAGCAGGGAGTTTCGGACAGCTGAGGCTCTGAAAAGAATCGATAGGTTTGTGTACAATAATTTGTATTGAGGACTATTGTCAATAGCTTGGGCTCTTGAGTAACCTAACCTCACTGGTAAGGACTTCATGAAGATCATGCTCTGATGATAGAGATGAGTAGAGCATCCCAAACCACCCAAAGTACAAGTGGTTACCAAATAACAACTTGAGTTGAAAGTATCAGGTTGAAGACCTCCTGCAGTACTGAGATCCTTAGAGATATGCAGTGGGGGTTATTAGTAAAACAAGTGGCCATCAGCTCTGAAACTGAAGTTTGTTAGTTGTTCTCTTTTGTTGTCTAAAATGATCGGAGACATCTCAGAAGTAGGAGGGGTGTCAAAGAACAAAGATCAGGCTACTTCACAGCCACAGCAGAACCGACTTATTGAATAAAATTAAACCTGAAAAAAGGAATAAAGAGCTAAATGTGAAGAACTCAAATGAAATGAAAAGGTAGTTTTGCATGACCAGATGAGATCTTGTAATAAGAAGGTCTGGAGACATCCATGAGATATTTTGGGCTAAAAGTAGGAGGGAATGACTTATTAAAGTGGGAAAAGCGGAGTGAAATTCTAAAGGTTCACAGTAGGGGATGACAGTGTGCTTGTCAACACTGTCCGATGAACAGCAAGCCTGTTGTTAGGCCATGGTCATGTAAAGTAATGAAAACTAGCATAGCTGAAAAATTCCAATTAGGCTAGCGGATGTGAGTCATGCTTACCTCCTGCACGAGAACAGTTCCATTAGCTAATGATAGTGGCTCAGTAGGTAGCTTGTTTTGCTTCATACGTTGTACATTAAAACATTCCACTGTGATCTAGTATCAAACTGCCATGTATCTGCACTCTATGTAGTCCTAAAAATGGCATTTCATTCCACTGTGTGCAAGTTGCGTAGAGGAATGACAACAAAGACCTTTTGCAAATCTAATGAAAGGGCAGATGTCTTTGCTCACACGTATCATTACAGTCTGAACAAAACCTCGTATCCCCATGGAATTTTAAGACAATGCAAAGGAAAACCAGAGTTTTCATATTATACAAAAAGAACAACAGAACTAGACTAGCTGTGCTGTCCAGGAGCTGCATTCTTCGGCGGCTGCATTTGACGGTCGATTGCATCACAGCGGTACGACTAGACTGTCCCATTTCGAAGGCTCCTTCCCATATGCCTAAGAAACGTGTCCCTCTTTTCCATGGCAATGAAGGATCCAATGGGTGGATTCTTCGCTAGACAACATTTCCCGAGGTTCACTGTGTGCTGGCGAGGATTTGAGAACATTCCGGCATCAACAGGGAAGTGAACGGCAGCTGAAGAGTAATGCTACACTTTTAAATGTAAGTACTGGGTTTAAACTGAGTCGAATAGCTAACGATACAAATGTTAAAAAGCCAGTGTGGTCTGAAACAGAACTTACACTAAGCTCAATCCCCAGTGATGCTACAGCTATCTGTGGCCAGGAGTTCAAGAGAACACAATTGGCTTCACTCTGTCCAGGTGGGTATGATGGCCCTCCCTCTCCCCCATCACTCAGCGTGATGTGAGCCAGCGCAGGAGCCCCTTAGCTGGCGAAACGTAGTGGTTAGTATTCTCCTCCAAAGGCATTCAGCTGTCTGACGATTTGCTATTGCCCTACTAGCGCTGGGGGTATCGTCTGACTGGGGGAATCCTAGCTAGCGTGTGTAAGTGGATATGACTAAATTTTGAAAGGGGAAAAAAAAAGCCCCAAAACCAGATTTAAAAGGTTTTTGCGCAACAGCGATAATATCCTTCTCCTATGAAAATACTCGGGCGAGTACAAATCCATTAAATTATGCTTACATAACAGAATAAGTGTAACTAGGTACGACCCACCACTGTCCGTTAATATGATGATGATGTTTAATCCTCCAGTCATGCTTTTACAAGCTTGGGTCTCTCCACAATTTGTGATTGAACCACACATGTTAACCAGAGCCCCCTCAGGACGTCTGAACGCACACTCAGAGTGCACGACCTTGAAGTGGTGTTAGTATTCAGGGTAGCCCTGTGATTCCATGGACACTTGCCTATTCCAGTTAGCGTGCGCTTCCAGGTAGCTCTGCACATGATGAATAGCGCTGCTCTCCAAACACACACACATACAGTCACAGTCTGGCAGAAGACAATGCCTGCAAGCTAAATGCCAAGACAAAGTGGTACAGCAAAATGCCCAGTGTTGAAATCCGACAGTGCTGGAATGCAATCTACAGTGCTAAAATAATGCACAGCACTGGATCAGCATAAATTAGATTAACTCTTGCAGTATTTCCAGCTGGATGCAAAGGAGCGGTATAGATGTTCACCCAGTAATATGCAAAATATCAGAGACCACACTTTCATTTATTCAAAGTAAAATTATTACAGGTTAATCGTTTTTCAGAGTCAGTTAAAAAAAGCAGAAAACACATTTAACACAGCAAATACACAGAAGCCTCCAGCACTAGGAAAACCATCAAATCTAGATCAGTAGTTAATTTGTCCACACTTCCGTACATCCTACTGGCACTTTAGCCCATCCACAGATCAACGTTATGGATCTGAATGGATGTGCAGCTATCAAGAAGCCATTACTGGGGGGGCAGTCATGGGCAGGAGGTTAGGGATCTGCCCCTGTGACCAGAAGGTTGCTGGCTCAATTCGCTGTGCCAACAGTCCATGACTGAGGTGTCCTTGAGCAAGACACCTAACCCCCAATTGCTCACCTGGCGCTGTGGATAGGGCTGCCCACCGCTCCGGGCAAGTGTGCTCACTAGTGTGTGTGCATGTGGTGTTTCACTTCATGGATGGGAGGTGGAATTTCGCTGTTGGTAGGATTGGAATGGTGTCTCTTAATCTTACTGAGAACAGCTAATAGGCAAAAAAAGAGAATTTGCACTACAACACTGAAAATGGACGTGTGAGATGTGGAGTTTGAGACGTGGTTTTATGGAGTGAATTTGTAATTGGGATTACTTGGATTATGAGAAGCAGAAACCAACTTGTAAGACTGAACTTAGGAGGTGTGAAAAATATCCCTGTAGATTCTTTCCAAGACTGGAACTAAGTTCACTGAAAAGAATGGAAGCTGTAATAAAGGTGCGTGGGCAGCAAAGGGTGGGCACATAATCTGAGATTATATTTTTAGTTGTTGAGACTTTTGTGTAAGTTTCTGTTAAATACAGCATCAATTTTTATCATTTTTCTAATTTGAAAACTCCAGTTAACCTTCATGCTGTGCTAAAATGCCATGACCAACAGAAAGTACCTAAAATCTCGTTACGTTAGCTTCTGTTACAAGTCAAGAACGTTTCTTCTTTCTCCTGGACTCCTTTCTCATTGACTTTTTTTCCTGACCCTACCAAATGAGAACCTGCCTGTTGTGACTGAAAATTAAATAAATAAAGGAGGTGCTCTGACTTTTGCACAGTACTGCATGTGTTAGTCCATCACTGTAAATGATTTGAATAATGTAGGTGTTAATCTAACTGGATGTGTTGGCGCTGCAGCTACTGGATCACTGGTTTCTTTCTACACTGTAGCCGTTTATATGAAACACTGATGGTGGGAATTCATCACTACACTTAAAACTGCATATCAATTCAAAGCTGAAATACTGGGGGCACTTGCATTTTACCCATAGGATTAACCCGCTCAACACCGCCAGTCTTTTTCGAGGCAACAGCACACAACAGCAACAGACCTCACTAAGCCCCCTGTA